>NC_092805.1:147145680-147448710 GCF_040954645.1 Diabrotica undecimpunctata | reverse complement strand
ATATTGGCTGGATAAACTCTCTTACCCCTCTAAAATATTTTGAGAAAAATAAAATTTCTTTGACTAACAACTACTGTCCTAAGATATATTCATCAATTTTGGTGGAAGTACTCAAACGAATAAATGGTGGATGAGCCCAGCATAATTTAAAAAAATGTTGTAACACATTTCTAGAGAGCTTCTAGAGCCTGAGAGTCTTATCTATTTACCAAAGTGTCTGTAATTAAAACAAAATTAGGAATAAGGTTAAGATATACAGAATACATTTTTTAAAATGTGAAAAAGCATACTTTAATTACTATTTGAAAATTATACACAGGCAGTAGCTATTAAAAAAATAAGCTGTGCTAACATCCACTCGTTCACTATTGCAAATTTTATTGAACTTTAAAAATTTTGGTTTTATATTCTAACTATGTAATGTTACTACGTAACTAATAACCTACAAAATTAAAAATATCGTTTGTTAGTAGCACAAAGAAAAGATAAACCAAATAAATAGACGTGTACAACTTAATACATTGATCAATGTGTTTACTCATTTCACGACGATAAAAAAATTACGAACCCAATGGTATGTATCGAAATCAGGAATTGTTACAGTCTATAAAATTATATGAAAAGTGGGTACTGATAGCTTTGGTCGGATAGCTGCAGTGATTGCGTGGTTTCTATATGTGGTTTCTACAAGATGGCGCTCCAATGAAGTCCGGGAATACCTTTGCAGGAAGTATCCTGGTCGGTGCATTGGAAGGGGTCGTGACGCACCTTTTTCTTGGCCACTCAGAAGTCCAGGTCTTAACCCCATGGACTTTCGCTTTTGAGGATTTATGAAAGAGAAGGTGTATTCTGTAACAATAGAGGACGAACAACAATTGAGGGTTAGAATAATTAAAACTGCAAATCAATTTCGTCAGAAAAATGTAATTTTTCAGCGCATTCGGTTTTCCTTATTGAAACGATACCGCATGTGTATTGAAGAAAATGGGGGTCATTTTGTACATTTATTGTAATATTATATTTATAGGGGTTATAGACATTTTTTGTACTTGTTAATTTATTTATGCCATTTATTTAGTTGCACGTAATTATTTAAAGGTTAAACTGGTTTTTGAAAATAGTGATAAGAGGCAAAAAAAATTTTAAAAATAATGTGTTAAACTAATGATGCCAGAAAATTCATTTGATTTGAACGTACTTAAAAGTTTGGGGGGATTTAGGGCTGCACACCCCTCTTAAATTTTTTTTTGTGCGCTTAGATATTGTTGTTTCTTTGTTATGAAAAATTCTTTCAGAACAAATTATAAAATACCCAGTATAAAATAAAATAAAATAATTGTGTATTTTTGTATAAAATATATATTTAATTAGAAAATTTTTTTAGAGGTACCTTCCTAATTTATTTTTAAAGTTTGTGTTTAAATCTTTTATATTTTAGTTCATGCAAATTTACGTCTTGTCTAGAACAATTAAACCTATTTTATGGTGCAACGGATTTACAAACTAGGTCAATATAATCCATAATCCCACAAAATTTATTATCTCATTTCGCACTCTTATCCCCCTGTTCAATATTAGAATATTATCCTGTCCGATAATCTTGCTTTCCTTCCTGCAACCGAGATTATATACAGCAAACCGAATTTAACACAACGATGAGAATAGAACGATCGTGTTCCCTTATTAATCATCTAAGCCTTGTTCAAATTCTAGACACAACACATAATCTATGTATCTACGTGCGAATCCCATCTCAAAGTGAACATCGGCCGACCGATGGTGACCCTAGCCGGTAGCCCGCTAATACTACCAAAAGTGTTAATTGATCAATCCACTTAATGGGAAAACCGATTATACCGGACGAAACATTGATACGAGAATAGGCTTTCGAATGAGGAATTGCACGCGACGACGACGCCATTAATAAAATAAGCACTTAATCTAATCTACAAAGAAAACGAAAAGACAAAAATAGATCGTATTGTTTATGGTATAGTTAAATTGGTTTGTATCTTATATTTTTTATAATTGCTGTCAAAAATGATGTATTAGTATTTTTTACAATGAACTACACTAGGTAAAAAAAATTTTAAACATTTTTTAAACTAGTTCACTCTAAATCTTTCCATTTATTACGGCCTGTACCCATTTTTCTACACGACCGACTGCCAAGTAGATTTCTTGCATTCTCATTTACGTCATCCTTTCATTGCTTTTTTGGTCTCCCAATAGGTCTCTTTTCTTATATTGTTGATATATATCGGAGTTGCACTCAACAGGTTTATTGAAAGTCTGTTTTTTTTTTGTCCTAAATAGGTACATGGTTTGTCCATTGAAAACACTGAAAACGAACATACTAAAATAAGAGTAGTTCCTTATAATTATGTATAGGTTTTAGTGACGAGGTGAGTATTAATATGTATGTATATTTTGGGTTTTGTAGTCAAATACTGGCCTTCAAGTAAAACACTTTAAAGTTTGTTAAGCTTTCGAGTTTATTTAACTCTTTTTTAAACATACTAAAAATTAAAACAAAAAACTACATTAAACAATGAAGTTGTTGTATCTTCAACAGGCTTACGCTTGTGAGGATTGTACTATAAAATTAGCAGAATTACTTAAAATTTGACATTATAATATTTGATTTTCTTTTTCTTTCAGTCAAAATTTATTACTATGGTTTTCATGTCTCTTTTATTTTTCATATTTATTTTAGGTTAGCTTGACAGAGAAAGTGTCTATGTTTACATAAACATCGACATAAAAAGATCAATGGAATCTTTAGTGCTACAAAAACCATACAAGCTATACCACTTTACAATCAGTTACCCTACAAACTACTTGGTGTATGAGTTTTAAAGTTTTACGTAAAGATATGACCACCATAAACCGGCTACTATTTGGACGTGTGTTATCCAAGGCATCTATTTAAAATAAATGTGATTGAAAATAATAATTGCAAACATTGCGGTAACTAGGTGATATTGATCACATTTTTTAATGTTTCAACAGTATGTAAATTCCCTCTACAAAAATTTAACCAAAATTAATATATATGCACCATTCACTATTCAGTCTCTGCTGGCTACAGACTCACAAAAAATATGAAATATCATTATAAATTTCCTTCTCAGTTTTAGTTTTGTTAGTCTGTTAGAAAGGAAACAAGTGGCCCCGTATGTTTCCTTATGGTATCTTCTTCCATTAATTACCCGTTAATTTGGTTATTAGTATTTCAATGGGAATAAGCCACAATTTAGGGTTAAAATAAGTTTATTGACGTTTAAATTTTCACTTGGGAGTTAGTTCTTATTAAAATCTGTTGGTAATTTGAGAACGATTTCCGAAGTGGAAATTGAAACGTCAATAAATTTATTTTAACTTTCAATTGTGACTTATTGTAATTAAAATAGCAATTAATTTAAAATTCCACAAGCAAATAGCTTTAGAACAATATTGGGAAGCCATTAATTTTATATTAGGGATTGTTTGGGAACCTTTTTTGCATTTAATATCTTGTTTAGTTATATGTATGTCCTAATTACTTATTTACTTTTTAAAAATTATTTTCTTCTATTTAGTATACTCTTATGGTCAAACTGGCTAATCTTTTTTTAAGTTCGAAGAAATTTATTTGTTGTTGGAATATCAATTTCTGCTGAATTGTATACGCAATTTGGTATCAACGCTGGGCGACCAAGGGGCTCAGCCACTGTTTTACCATAGTATTTTTCATATAAAAATGCGTGCACGTCATTCAAGATTTACGACGTCAGAATCCCACAGCGTTGCCAAAACATCAGAATAGTTAGTAAGTGAGGAATTTTTAAAATGTCTACTATTTGTCAAACTATTATATTAACAGTAAATACACTTAGTTTTAAGATTACTGCAACACACTTAAATACATACAAAAATTTTTAATACAAAATTATATATTCTAAATATTAAACTTACCACTTTTAGAGCATTAATAATAAAAAAAGTCCCGCCATTATCTCTTGTTTAAAATAATCTATCTTACATGCAAGCGTATCAGCTTTCTACAGACTATTTAGTTATTTTGACATAGCACAATCACAAGACACAACAATAATTAGTTTTTAACGCTATTAATCTATATTTAATATGTATTTATAAATACAATTAATTAATATATAATATTATGAACATATTGTGTAAGAATAAACAAAATTCTTACTCTAAAAAAGCGGCAACACTTTAAACAATTTTACTACACGCTCAACTGTCAAAAAATTTGAAGTATTTTCGTACTAGGTAGTTGCGTATAATTGTCTAATATATTTAATTAAAATTATTATTTTGTGGAATATTAGACTTTAAGAGTTATTTCATAAAATTTATAATATTAATAATAACAAATGTTTTTGGTTATTTAATCAATATAATTCTAAAATTCCTAATATAATGATGATTACATTTTTCTGATTATTATACCATGTTGACGCCTATGAAAGATCGAGTAGTTCCGTATGGGTTTCGTATTATTAGCTGTGTTAGGAAAATTAAAATTCTAACGTTGACGTTCTGGAAATTTTAAAAATATAAGTGACGTCACTTTATATAAATTGTGACGTGCACGCATTTTTATATGAAAAACACTATACACTAGCTGCATTTAATACAGCTAGTGCAAGTGCTTTTGTGCTTGCACAAATAGCATTAATGAGTTACGACAGGTATTTTCGTGATTTTTCAATTAATTGCTAATTGATTCGCAATCAAAATATTTAAAAAAAATAAAATAGGGAACCCTAGAAACAAATTGATCTGTTAGAAAATAAGTTGTAAAAACTTGTGAAAACTTTGAAAGAACTTTGTGATATCATTAATTTGCTTGTCAATAACTAGAAGAAATTTAAAAGTGTAAAAGTAATTACCTTAAAACTAAACTCTAAAAGCCATTTGTGGCGATCGTCGGTTACTGAGTTTAAAATAATCTGGCAGTGACTGACGTGAAGCGAACTTACGACGACTT
This sequence comes from Diabrotica undecimpunctata, assembly GCF_040954645.1. Lineage (NCBI taxonomy): Eukaryota > Metazoa > Arthropoda > Insecta > Coleoptera > Chrysomelidae > Diabrotica > Diabrotica undecimpunctata. Next base: position 147,443,711 of record NC_092805.1, on the reverse strand, counting down.
GCAATCGAGAAATTGAGAATTATACGACAGTTACCAATTCATTTCTTTTAGGTTTTATGTCCTGCGATCTGGTTCTATAGTAGATCACATTACGTTTGTAGAACGTTAGTCAGACGTCGCGTCGTGTCACACGCTGGTAAAAAGAGGTCAAAATTAACAAAATTTTCATAGTGGCTGGCATGATATTAATTGGTGAAATTTGTACTGTTGAACTGGATATAATCTATATTGGATATCTTATAATTATGTATTGATACATTTTTATGTATTAAAGAAAAGTAATGGTCTCTTGACTTTTTCTCACTTTTCTTGTCAAGAATAATGTGTCAATGAGAATTTAAATTATTTTTTTGACATTTTAGCTTCCAGATATAATGTCGCTTTATATAGGTATACAAGTATTTAATTAAAAAATTGGCAAAACAACGATGTGATACTTCTTAAAATTTAATATTGTCTGCCTAATTTAGCCGGATATTTGGACATCAAAGATACTCATTCAAAGTTTTAATGTCTTAAACGTTAAAATGGTGTTTTTATTATTTAATACGATATCTTTTGAGCAGATTTAATTTAAAGTTAATTAGTGTTATTAGATCACTGTTGCTTAAGTATTGAAAAAATGGGTTTTAAAGTCGATTTTTTGAAAATTATTATTAACTTTTTAAAAAATGCATAATAAACTTTCATTTCACGGGAAGAAAGGGAAAATCTAGCATATATTTAGCTTTAAAAATTTCAAGAAATATCACCCTATAGTTGTTGCAAAATTTACCATAAATATTATCTCCTTTATTAGATTTCATCAACCTTTCCAATACTACTTCTATTTATACCCCTAAGACAGCTCCATGGATGCACAATATTCCAATATTCAATACTGATTTATGCAGATTTAACAAAATAGAAACTCCAAACTCAATTCTTAGAATATCCTTCCAAAACATCCTTAACTTTACACAATTTGATGAAATTTTATACACCGATGCGTCCAAGAATGAAGACTGTTGTGGCTCCGCTGTGTCCACACTGACGACGACAATAAGCTCTGTGTGATTGCCTAAAAGTTGTAGTATCTATACCGCAGAATTATATGGAATACTCCAAGCATTAAAGACTTTAATCCATTCTACTTCAAATGAACGCATAAAAATCGCCATTTGCACTGATTCTCTTTCCTCGATTCATTCCATAAGATGCATTTTCTCGAAAAACCCACTAGTCCAAGAAATCCACACCATCTGTAACCAACTATATTCTACTAACATAAAAGTCATAATGATCTGGACTCCATCTCATGTTGGTATATTGGGAAAAGAAAAAGCAGACAAAGCCGCTAAAGCAGCATGTTCTTCTGACATAGCCTTCAAAGAGGTCCAAATCCATACGGATCTTAAAATATTAATAAAACAAAAAATCGTCAGCTCATGGGCAGACCTGTGGAGAAAAACAAAAACTAAGCTGCATGACGTTCAACCCATTTTATCTCGCGTCAATATCTCCTCTATGAACAGGAAAGAAAAATCAGTTATTCACCGACTATGAATAGGGCATACACGTCTCACACACGGATACCTTATGGCATCAGAAAACCCTCCAGTATGCCACTACTGTAATAGCCTCATTTCCATCAAACACGTGATAGTGGACTGCTGCCAGTATGATTCTTCCAGAAACAAGCAAATCTAAAAGACATTCTTAGTGTTCCAAACCGTTTTGACAGTGTTATTAAATTTTTAAAAGAAACAAGTTTAATTCATTAATTGATGAATTCGACCGTTACTTGATGGAAATTCATTTTATGTAACAATAAAACACTGAAAACTCTGTTTTCAAACTTCCACAAAATTTATTTTAAATTCTTATCACTACAGCTGTTTCGGCTGATTGCCTTTCTCAAGTGATCTGTTTTTGATATGGGTAAACTCATACCAATACTTTCGGTAGACTACTTTCTACTTGAAAATGAAAGAACTCCTAAGTATGGAAGATCTGACCAAACAACTGGTAAAACTAATCCAAAAAATAATAGAACAAAAGAGAATTCCTCAAGAATGAAGATCAAGCATCCCAATACATCTCTTTAAAAAAGGAGACAAATTGTACCCGGAAAATTACAGAAGAAATAATATATTAAACACAACACTAAAATTAACAACTAAAGTAATACCAAATACACTGAATAAAACTATACCACTAACAGAAGAACAACAAGGTTTTATGTCGAAAAGATCATTTACTATATTTTTAATGAGGCAAGTGCAAAACAAATCATTAGAATACAACCAACCGACATATCTGTGTTTCGTGGACCTTCAGCAGGCATTTAACCGATTTAAATTAAAGGACGTTATCCACTTATTGTACGTAAAAGGGATACCTCTAGGAATAATCAAAACGATCGAAAATATCTACCAAAACAACACAATAATAAAAGTAAAAGCAGAAGAAGAACTACCCGACCCTATTGAAGCTGAAAATAGAACAAGACATTTAGACTTTCTGAGTCCTTTATTGTTCAACCTGATTATGAATGAAATAATAAAAAAAAATAAGAACTAAAAAAGGATACCAAATGGGAGAAAAACAAGTTAAAATAATCTGCTATGCAGACGGCGCAATACTAGTCTCTCAAAGTAAAGATGATTTACAACGTATGCCGCACCAATGTAATATAACCACCAGAAAATTTTACATGTTAATTTTCCAAAAAAAATGCATGGTTATAACAGCAAATTTACTAAGATGTAAATTCGAGCTGGAAGGTGAGACAATAGAGCAAGTGGAGGAGTTTAAATATCTAGGTATTACATTATCTAGCTAAGGAAAGCTCGAAACTGAAGTGGAAGATCAAGTGAATGGAGAAAACAGAGCCGCAGGTTGCCTAAATAAAACAATATGAAGAAATAAAAATATCGGGAAAGAAGAAACAGATAAAAACACAAAAATTGATTGTAAGACACTTCGGAACAGAGCTAGAAGTACCGTAGATTGGGGATACTTTGAACTCGGGGATTATTTTGATCAAAACTTTAAAAATTAATTATATGCCTCAGGCGTGTGCGCTTAGTCACTGCCGATAACCGAATTTTGCCTAGTCGGCAGCAATGTTACTGTTATTTAGTATTTATGACCATTCGATACCGATATACACGCGTGTGCTAGAAGTACAAGCATTTTTTTTGTGGTATTGAGTTTAACATCAATTTTGTTAAGTGAAAAACTTCGTACATATCACGGTAAGTATATTGTTTATACAACGTTTTCTTTCATGTAGTAGACTGGTTCACAACTTGCTTTTTACCGCATGCACGGCGTTTAGAAGGAAGAAAAGCTTTGATAGGAGATAATTTGTCGTCACACATGGATGTTGAAGTTCTTAAGATGTGTGCTGAACATGAAATTAACTTCATATGCTTAGTTCCAAATTCTACCCATTTGTGCCAACCGCTGGACGTGGGCTTTTTCAGGCCAATGAAACAGGCTTGGAGGACGACGTTAACGGATTGGAAATCACAAAATTTGCGACTAAGTACAGTTCCAAAAGATATGATTTCATCAGGAAAACATTAAAAACTCTTGACGAAGTCAATCCTCGAGTTTCGAAAGGTAGTCCATCCCAACAAACGGATAAAATTGCGTCAGCAGTAAAGCGAAACTTAATTAGCTCCTTTCATTCTACTAATATTTATCCGTTTTGCCTGGGTGAAGTTTATAATAAATTGCCAACAGATGACGCTCCACAAGATCCCACGGACGCCGTTGAAAATGCATTAACTGCACTTCTAAAGAAGCAAAGATTTGGAGGACCAGAGAGACCAAAAACAAGAAAAAAGAAACTAGATGTAGCTCCCGGAGCTAGTGTGTTAACAGCACTAATTGAGCAGCAATCAGAAGATAGTTCAGATAAATAAAGCCACATATCACAGTCAGATGAATCCGAGTCCGAAAATGAATCAGACTTGTTAGAAAATGAAGAAAACTACGAAGTGCAGTCTGAAGTAGATAAGGTTCAAGCAGGCAGATATATTTTAGCAAAATTCTTATCTCAGAGAGGAAAAAAAACTTATATCTATGTCTGTAAAATTTTGGAGGTAGAGCCGGAAGTAATAATCCATAAAACCCAACAAGACAGAATTTAAGATGATTGATGCCGACATATCCCAAATTAGTAAGGAGGATATAGTTGAATTTTTACCAAATCCCGCATCTATAGAGTGTTTAGATGGAAGCACCAAATGCATTTTTAAAAAAGACATTAAAGTAGTTGAAGTTTAGTTTAATTTTAAACACGTTAACATACCTTATTTTTCTGTAAAATTCGTAGTTTTTAAGTTGTTGAAGTGCAGTTCCATTTCATTATCATCAAATACATTGTTTTCTGTAAGTTTCATAATTTTTTTTTACCCTAAAAAGTCATAATAAAATAAGATTTGTCAAAATATGTTTTCAAAGTGAATAACATTGGGGATACTTTCATATTAAACTAAAATTACATGTGTGATCAAAATATCCCCATCTACAGTATATCTTTGATCAGGTCCTTTAAATTTTTTTTCTTGAAAAGTATAAAACATTTAGTGTTAATATTTATTGTGTGTCTTGATAAATGAAACCCGATTATTACTGATTTTTTTAGTCGATTTTAACTCTTAGATAAAGTTTTGTTTAACATTAAAATTTAAAAATGATCAATGTATCCCCATCTACGGTACAGATATACGACGTAGATGCAAGGTGAAGAACATCAAGAAAAGGGTAAGAAATAGAAGAGTAGAATAAAACAATAATATAAGCCGAATGACAACAAATAGAGTAGTAAAGACGAAAGAAAAGGATCCCCAATAGGAAGACGATTAGTAGGAAGACCACGAAAACGATGGAAAGACAACTTACTGGAGGCTCATTAAAAAACAGACACAGTGATGTCTACATAAAAAGAAGAAGAAGAAAAATACTAACATACCTTTGAGAACCTTTAAATATCTGTATAAGACTTTTACGTGAAATCATTGATTTTTCATAAGTAGACTGGTCTAATTAATCTCTGCAATGTCACTACTTTACCGAACTAGTAGTTAATACCTTCCTATTCTTAACCACTATTTATTTCTATCACCTACAGATTGTTTTTTATAGCTTCTCGATTTTTTGTTTTCATCTATTATTCCCATCCGGTATTTACTTACTTATCGCTGTGTAATATTATTAGAGCTTACGTATTTAAACACTCATGTCCCGAGTATCATTGGCAAATAACATTCCGAGAAAATTTTTAGAATATTCCAATATTCCATACTTTTCTGAATTTATTACGTCTATTAGCATAAGTTAGGTCTGGCTTATATTGATTTAGTTTTACAATCGCAAAAATCGGGAAGTAATGTAAATATAGAGTGCCTGTTATGGAAACTTGCACATATCATGAAATAAAAAGACTCGATCGGCGATTTCCATAAAATGAAACAATTCTCGAAATTCCAATGTGCATGATCTGACTTTGTTCCAATTGTACATTCGAAAATACAGAGTCGAAATAAAATTAAATTTGTGTCGTTGGAGAATACGAGGTAATTTTTAAAGAGTTTCTTGGGGGCAAACTTATAGTTTCAAATAATTTTATTAATTCAATCTACTTTAACCCTAGGATTAAGCACAAATTACTCTTAAATTAGGACACATATTTTATTTTAGAGGTAAAGAAGGGAAAGGATTCATAGAAAGCACACTTAAAAGATAGTTGAAATTATCAGCATAAGCCCCAGTATTGTATATCTCATCTTCATACTAAATCCAATATATAATGTCAAGGTAATCCATACATATGCTCCAACGACTACCCACTCGGATGAAGATATTGAAAAATGAAAAATGAGGACCTAGAAACAGCATTACATGCCACACCAGCATATTACACAATAATTATGGGCGACTTTAATGCGAAAATGGGTTTTAACCAAGATGATGCAGAAGTAGCAATGGGTAAGTACGGCTATGGCGAAAGAAATGTATTAGGGCAAAGATTGCTGAACTTCTTACACTAGGAAAATTATTTATGATGAACTCTTTTTTCCATAAAGGGCCTCAGCATAAATAGACGTGGATCAGCCCAGATGCCCGTGTCAAAAATGAAATAGATTATATCATAACAAACAGAAAAAAAAATAATCAAAGACATCGAAGTACTCAACAAATTTTCAATAGGAAGCGACTTCAGATTAATCCGAGCTACAATACTATTAAATGTCAAATTGAAAAGAACAAAGAAAATCCTTAAAATAAGAAAAAACAAATGGATTCCCCAGAAAACAACGACCTATATGAAGATACACTAACTAGACAGATACAAGACTTGCAAAACGAAATAGAAGATGTAGCATCTTTTTAGCTTTTTAGCACTTTCCCTTTGTATACCGATTGCTTAACATGTTCGGTGAGTATTAATTTTTTGTCTAGTATCACCCCGAGATACTTTGTATTGTAATTTCTCTGTTTGGATACTTTTAAAGTGGCTGAACATGACGGCCTGTATTGTATCTGGGTTTAGAGCAATCTTCCATTTTATACACCATCTCTGAAATTTATTCAGTGCTTTTTGCAGTGGATTAGCTGCAAGGTTCGGATCTCTTTAACTGACTGCTATTGTCGTATCGTCTGCGTATAGACTTAACACGGATCCTGGCTCTGTTGGCGTGTTGGCCGTATATATGGTGTACAGGTAAGGTGACAGCACCGCTCCTTGCGGCACTCCAACTTTTATGGTTCCGACTTAAGACAATATTGTCCCTATCCCTCTATAGGCAAAAAATGAATACGATTCATATATGCAGGTCTCAATTGAGTGTTCGGAAATTTTAAAGAAATGACCTAAGTAGATCAAAATAATTAAAAACCAAAAAGCAAATCATCTCTGTATTCTCTAGTTTGTACAGGTTGAATATTCTTGGGAACATTTAGACCGTATTCAGCGCTTGGGTCACTTATTGTTGTTAAGAAATTCATCTAACGATAGAGGAGGTAAAAATACGCCAGAAAATGCCAAAGCTGGAAAAACGGTCATTCAAGCGGAGGAACAAATTCGTTTATTTCTAGTAAAAAATTCACCTTATAGTAACCGAGAATTTCACAACCTAGTAAAAAATTAGGCATTAAGAAAATGCATTAACTACTTCTGACAAAAAATCCCGAATCATCTGTGAAGTATAGCTTTTATCGCAAGATATTCAAATAGCGTTTGAACTTTTTTTTGTTAGATTACGGGTTAGCAGCTGCAGCACCTGTAAGGAACTTTTTAACAAAACTAAGTCCAAACTCCTAAACGACGTTGCTAAACGTGTCGATATGTGGAGGAGAAAATTGTTCATCAAAGAAGAACCAAAAAATTTTATAACAAGGTGAAGTCGATTTAAGCGTTATGGTAAATAGATGTCACGGTATGAGTAATTTACATACAGAATCTTTCAAAAATGCCCTTTTTTTGATGGATGTGGTGGTCAGAATAAAAACCATACAGTTCTTAAAGTGTTCCTAGCCCCTACAGACCTCGGAAAATTTCAAAGTGTGAAACAATATTTACTTATAAGGTGACATTCCTACAAGCTATGTGATTTAGTAATTTAAATTGTTAATGTTGTTGTAAATTTTTACTGTTGTCATAAATACTGACTCCAACAAATAACCCTTTTTTTTGTATGTACGCCAAAAACGTAATTTAAATATCTGGAGGATCTGAAGAATAAGGGAGTTATTATCTCTTGAAAGATAATCTTAAATTAGAATTACTGCTCATTCTGCTAAAAACGTCAAAATAATTTTTTAAATTCAAATCAGACAAGTTTGTTTAAATTTCTACATTTATTCAAACTTAAATTTTCTCTTTAGGTAAAACTTTGGGCAGTTACTGCAACCATTTATTCCCCTTTCTGCCTCGTATGTGTAGGTAATCTCCTGTTGCATCAATCAACGTCACCTTCGAATTGTCTGTTCCAAACCTGCCAGCCTGCGGGGATATATGACCGAAAATGAATAAATCCATGAGTATAAGATCGCCAGGTATCGAAAGAAATTGTGGGATTATTCTTTTGTTTTTATATGCAGTAGCGTAGGGAAAGAAGTTTTTTATGTTTCTTTTATTAATTATTAATAATAGTACAGTAAACAAAAAAACAAAGACTGTACACACAAGCCGGATTTATTATGTTTTTAGCAAACCATTTCCCTATCGGTAGTGTCCGTGGGTGGAGGATATAAAAATGCTTCCTATTTATGAGAGGTATCGGGAAATAATATACGCAGACTAAAAGCAGAAAAAACATTAGCGTCTGATCCAGAGTGGAGGGCTCAAAAAAGTGTCTTACTAAAAATGAGAGGTTCAAGAAACACCCACCAATATGCTCCTTCAGTTAAGTGAGAAAAATGTTAAAATACCTTTAATGATAAAGTTAGTTAGAGCGTCGTGAGACAGGTTAGTTTTGCCCTACTGATGACTCGTCGTTGCGATGATAATTCTGCTTCGTACGAGAAGAACCGCATGGTCGGACATTTGGTTGACGCACTTACTCAAGCGGGTAATGGTGCGAAGCTACCATCAGTGGGATTATGCCTGAACGCCTCTAAGGCCGTATCCTTTTCAGTTAAAGGTGGCAACGATATCTCTTGGAGTTCAGAGTGTCAAAAGGTTCAAAGCGATGTTGCTTTACTAGGCAATCGTAGTTCGCTATGATTGCCGCACAAGCCCTTATTTCCATTGAGATTATCGGTGTATGGTGGGATCGATCCTTGCTAGTAGCCCAGATCTTTAGACAATGGGTATTATATTCTTTTCGTTGTTGGAACTCGAAATGTTCTATAGACGACTTACGTACCTGGTAGGGTGTTGTACCTGGTAGGGCAGTTTTCACGTTGCGATCTATTATAAAATCGCAATAGTCTAGGCGAGAAGAACGGAAGTCGGATTTATAGGTACTTTGAAATGCAGCATAATTAAATTTTACATACTAAACTCTATCAGAAATGGGAAGAAAAAAAATGTTATAAAGCTAAACTGAAAATACACACTATTCTAAAAATAGTCCAGTCATCAGAGATTTAACCTCTAAAAATCATACGAACAAGAGAAATTTTGCTGAAAATATCAATTTTGGGGCCCCAAATAAGATGCAAAAAAGTGTACCACTTTTACTCTTTGGCTTACTCCTAAAATATCCCCTCGTAGATAAGGAAAATCGGAAAACGTCGATTTACCAAAAATTTGTATGCCGTATAAAAAAAATATTTTAAATAAAAATGTAGCAATAGAGAGAATTTTGAGCAAAAATGTTTATTGACTTTTTCTCTGTAGAATGAACCATTTTCTCAGAAACAACTCTTAATGCGATCGGTGATTTTAAATGTCAGTTACTCACGCGAAATCATTTTCAAATAAAATTTGTATCAACTCGACGGTAGAAATTCAATATCTTTTGATCAGAGTGTCCTATCGACAAGAATAACAATTCGCTTTAAAGGCAAAGAGTGCAGCTATGGCATAAATTTTTTTTATTTTGCCGCAAATAAAGTCAATTGCTATAAAGATGTTAAATAATAAAACGTTGCACGAATTATATATCATATAAATCAGAATATTGTTCTGAAGCTATTTTCTTGTGGCATTTTAAATTAATTACTATTTAAATGGGAATAAGCCACAATTAAAGGTTAAAATACGTTTATTGACGTTTCAATTTCCACTTCTTAAATTTAAATTCTTAATCGGTAAGATAGTTTTGTAACAAATTCAGATTTTTGCTTTAATCTGGAGCCTTCTAAAAATTGCAAGGCATGGCCAGACGATGATAAAGATGTTAATAGAGACATGGGGAATCTAAAATTTGCATTCCACGACATGTCTATTCATCTAAGCAGAAATCCTTAACGAATTTGTTTCTCGTACTCATACAGAGTATATCCGAATAAAATAAAAAAGACAGAAAAGATTTGATTTCACGTTCAAAGCGTCTATGTATCTATTGATACGTATTTCGACTTAATAAGTCTCATCAGAATAGTTATTCATAGCCGTTCTTAACGTGAAAAATAATCTTCAACGTCTTATAAGGAAGCAACAATAACATGGCTTCGTTATGGACGCAATAGCGACATCTGATAGAAAAATCGGTAAGATAGTTTCAAAACAAATTCAGATTTCTGCTTTAATCTGGAGCCTTCTAAAAATTGCAAGGCATGCCTAGACGATGATAAAGATGTTAATAGAGACATGGGGAATCTAAAATTTGCATTCCACGACATGTCTATTCATCTAAGCAGAAATCCTTAACGAATTTGTTTCTCGTACGCATACAGAGTAGATCCGAATAAAATGAAAAAGACAGAAAAGATTTGATTTCACGTTCAAAGCGTCTATGTATCTATTGATACGTATTTCGACTTAATAAGTCTCATCAGAATAGTTATTCATAGCCGTTCTTAACGTGAAAAATAATCTTCTCTGTCTTATAAGGAAGCAACAATAACATGGCTTCGTTATGGACGCAATAGCGACATCTGATAGAAAAATCGGTAAGATAGTTTCGAAACAAATTCAGATTTCTGCTTTAATCTGGAGCCTTCTAAAAATTGAAAGGCATGGCCAGACGATGATAAAGATGTTGTTAACGGCTATGAATAACTATTCTGATGAGACTTATTAAGTCGAAATACGTATCAATAGATACATAGACGCTTTGAACGTGAAATCAAATCTTTTCTGTCTTTTTCATTTTATTCGGATCTACTCTGTATGAGTACGAGAAACAAATTCGTTAAGGATTTCTGCTTAGATGAATAGACATGTCGTGGAATGCAAATTTTAGATTCCCCATGTCTCTATTAACATCTTTATCATCGTCTGGCCATGCCTTGCAATTTTTAGAAGGCTCCAGATTAAAGCAGAAATCTGAATTTGTTTCGAAACTATCTTACCGATTTTTCTATCAGATGTCGCTATTGCGTCCATATAGAAGCCATGTTATTGTTGCTTCCTTATAAGACAGAGAAGATTATTTTTCACGTTAAGAACGGCTATGAATAACTATTCTGATGAGACTTATTAAGTCGAAATACGTATCAATAGATACATAGACGCTTTGAACGTGAAATCAAATCTTTTCTGTCTTTTTCATTAAATTCTTAAATTTAAACCTTTAATTGTGGCTTATTCGCATTTAAATAGTAATTAATATAAATCAGAACTTGAAAATTGTTAAAAAAATTACGATTTTTTGTCTTTTTTCAATGTATTTAGGTTTATTAAAATCGACCGACTAAATCCGGAGAAATCGAAAAAAGACCAATTTTTAAACAATTTTAAACTATCACTCATGAACACTTCTTTTTTAAAACAATATTCTAGAATTTTATATTTTAGAATGACCGTTACAGAGATTAATTGTCCGCCATGCAGCAGTAATTTTTAGATAAAATCTTTTTTGGCGCCATCTTTAAAATACAGGAACAGTAGAAAAAAAAGAAAAAACATATTTTGTAATTTTCAACAGTTTGATTTCCATACATAAGGGGTAAGATATAAAAAATTGTTGAAAATGTGTCATTTTTTAGCATTGTAGACGGTAATAATACCTTCAATCAATATGGTAACTAACACAATAGGGAGATTCAATCGCGATTGTAAATTTACACTAATATTGACTTTCCTTAAAGTTAGAATAATAAAACTGGGGGATCTAATAGTCCAGTTGGGTTTAGACTACTATTAGATTGACAAACATTTTAGTATGTACAATATTGTCTGACATAAACATACTTTCCGATTAAAGCCAAAAGATAACTTAAGATAAATAGTACAGTCGAATTGTATTTCTTCTCTTATTAAATATTCACAAAGAAAAGAAATATATTTTTTGTTATATCTTTTTGTAACGAATAATAGCTTTTACTACGTTATCGAGATAAAATTGAAATAACTAACAATAGATGAATATATCCAGCCCATTGTTTAAATACAGTTTCCATTATTTTAAAGCTTCACCTTTATAACCATACTATAAAAGACAAAGCCTCAACCAAAGGTTTATTGTCTACAAAATGAATTTCAAACTATTGGCACTATAAAGCATAACGTAGAGGGTTTATAAAATTTTAATATCTCTCCAGTGCGTCGATAAAAACAAAATAATGTTATGTAAGCATATATGTTCAAAGTTTCATCTAACAGGCTTAACTCTTTTAAAAATAGGAACACTTAATGGAGCGGAAATATTGCTATGGTAAACCGCCTTTTGCATGATCAGAAGAATAAGTTATCGTAGCGCCACAACGCTGTCAGTTCCCGTTTATCGTATGACATCCGCGTGATAGTCCGAGGGGTGGCTACCAGCCTATTTGATAAAAACAGATTCAAAACTTTATATAAAAGTCTTCTTGTACTTTTTAATGATTAACATCTTTCGATGTATTAATAGCTCTCCCTTTCTGTAATAGCTGTTGGCATCTTAGAAACGTGGGCTTTTTAACTATTTTCGCTCTAGTGCAATTCCTATTAATCCTTATTTCTCCATTCTTCTCACGTAACTAAACCATTAATTTCTCATCTTACTACCATCTTACATTCTTTTTATTGGTATCTTCTTGTTCTGCTTCGTATACTTATAACTATGTTTAATAGGAGTCCTCTTTATTGCTTTCATTGTTTGTTGTCATGTATACAGGACCATATCGTATAGTTGTGTTAGCAACAAAACAACCAAATAATATATAATAAATAAAGAATCTATAAATATGAATCGTTAAAAAAATTTTTATGTTCTCTCCTTTTTTTACTTTTATCTAGGCATATTGCGTAGGGTAGTACTGACGATAAATACAAATATTAAAAAAAGCTAGAGGAACTGAAGAAAATTGACAAATACAATATATAACCATACAGAACGTAACAGAAAAAGCATTAAGACATATAAGAGCAATAAAACATAAATATGGAAGTAAATTTCGAAAGAAATAATAAAAAAGAAGTAGTTTGAAGAAATATATACCAAATATCAAATAATACACTTCCTATAAGAAAAAAAGAGATTACAGGACCTTAATATAAACACTAGGAACATTACAAGCGAATTTTTTTTTCATTTGAAACTAACGTGTCTCGATAGCGTATGGTCATTGACACGGGTACAGTTTACAACATTAGACATATTTTGTGGAGGACAAAAATCTGTGGATTTTTAGTGGAGAAGTTAAACAATAAAATTTAACACTATTTATAGTGGCTGAATTCAACGTGTTTGTTTAAAAAATTTAAGAACACTGTCAAAACGGTTTGGAATACTAAGAATGTCTTCTAGATTTCCTTTTAAGTTGTTCTTGCTTCTAAGAGAATCATACTGGCATCAGTATTATGTGTTTGATGGGGTATTGCAGTACTGGCATAGTAAAGGTTTTTCTGATGCCATAACGTATCTATGTGTGGGACGTGTATGTCCTGTTCGTAGTTGGCGAATAACTAATTTTCCTTTCCTGTTCATAGAGAATATATAGAGGTGAGATAAGTTGGGTTGAATGTTATGTAGCTTTAGTTTTAGTTTTATTCCACAGATCTGCCCATGAGCTAAGGATTTTTTGTTATATCAAAAGCCTAAGATCTGTATGAGTTTAGACCTCCTTAGAGGCTGACTAAAAAGAACATGCTGCTTTAGCGGCCTGGTCTGTTTTTGTATTTTTTAATATACCAACATGAGATGGAGTCTAGATCATTATGACTGCTATCTTTGCAGAATATTGTTGGTTACAGATGTTATGTATTTCTTAGACTAATGAGTTTTTGAAGAACATGCATCTTATGCGTAGAGTTTATTGTCATCGTCATTGTAGACACAGCGCAGCCACAACATTCTTCATTCTTGGACTCATCGGTGTAAAAAATTTTATACAATTGTATTGAGTTGACGGTGTTTTGAAAGGATTTTCTGAGGATTAAAATTGTGGTTTTTGTTTTATTAAATTTGCGTAAATCAGTATTGAATATTAAAAGATTGAGCATCAATTAAGCAACTTTGGGGGTATAAATAGAAGTGGTATTTGAAAGATTGATGGAATGTAATAAAAGAGATAATATATGTGCTACTGTAAGTGTGTGATTGGTTGAGTTTGCTGAAGACAGTTTTATGAGATTGATTAGATATATTACCGAGTTACTTGGATTTGCTAATATTTTAAAAAAGTATGAAAGTAGAAGTTGCTGTCTTCTTAGATGGAGTGGTGGCTTTAAAGATTCTACACAATTAATTTCAACGGGGTTTGATTTAAAAGCACCAAGGTATAGACGTAAGAATGTATTTTTGTATCGTGTTTAAAGACTGGAGTGAGGAGGTCCTAGATTCCATGTAAGGAATCTTGCCATAGTCTAGCTAGTCTATATATTATAAGGAGAGATTCTTTTTCAGCTCCTCAACAGTACCCAGCAAAGTTATTTAAGTAAATTGATTCTTTGGGCACAGTTTTCTTTAAGTTGCTGAATATGCTGTCTCCAGATAAGCTTTTTATTTAAAACCAAGAAGTGTCAAATAGTTAACTGTTTGAAACGAAGTTCGTTTAGAGCTATAGAATGTAGATTGGGTCTATGCTTTTTGGTAAAGTAAATTACTTTGGATTTAGAAGCTGAAATTACAAATCCAGTACGCGTACATTAGGTGTCTATTTTGTTTATTATATTTTATAGGAAAGTACCGGTGGTAATTGTGACTCTGATTTGACAGTATAGTACAATATCATCAGCATATATCGAGTACCTAACTGGTGGTATTATATATCAGTAAAAGTCATTAATGCTAAGTAAAGATAAGGTAGTGTATAAAACTAAGCCCTGAGGTAAATAGTTATCCAATGCATGTGGTTTTGACAGTTTTACTTTTGTTAATACTCTAATCTAAAAGATCGATTTGTTAAAAAAAATTAAAAGTAAATAATTGTTTTCTTCTTTCTTTATGTGCCGTCTTCTACCGAAGGTTGGCGACCATCAAACGATAGGTTTCTCTGCCCAAACCTCTTCTACCATCAATCTTACCTTCCACGATAAGCTGTAACAGACTGTACATATCATTACGGAACACATGGCCCAGGTATGACGCTTTCCTCCTTTTAACAGTTGTTAACAATTCCACCTTTTTACCCATTTGTCTTAATACCTCTGTGTTGGTCACTCTATCTGTCCAAGGTATTTTCAGTATGCGTCGATACAGCCACATAGAGCCGCTAACTTCTTGTTAACGTTGTTGTTGTTAAAGTTGCTGTTGTTAACGTCCACCCTTCAACTTCGTAAAGTAGCGTAGAGAGTACGTAGCATTTCGTGACGCGCCATCGGAGGTTAACGCTTAGGTGGCGGTTGTTTATGAATTGAATTGTTTATGGTTGATGTGTTTCCAGTTCAATTATATTCCGTTAATTTTCTGAGAATTAGAAATCTCTCTATAGTGTCAAAGGCACTTTGGATATCTACAGTTACTACTATGACTTCGCTTCTATTCTAAGATGCGTTAACAATGTCAATGTATAGTATAATCAAGTTATCCATTGTACTTTAATTTGATCTGAAGTCTATTTGAAATTGGTCAAGAATATTATTTTTTTTAGATGAGGAATATTTGATTTATCTGAAAAGTGGGAGGCAAAGATATCTGCAATATGTTGATCATTGGTAACAGTTTGATCCTGCAGGAAGATGGCAGCAATTTTGCTGGATGCATTATGACCTTTATTACGTCTTATCTTTGACCACAAGTGCGCTGGTGAAGTGTCTTTTGTGATTAAACTAACGTACTGATTCCATGGGGCTTTCTTACTTTCTTTTAAAATACGCTTAAAATTGGCCCTAAGTTTTTTAAAATTTATTAGATTTGTAGAAGTACGAGTCTTCCGGAATTTATTTAATGTTATTTGCATTGTTTGGCAGCTATTTTGCACGATTCATTCCACCAATGAACAGGTTTCATGGAAGAATCAATCGCGCATTTATTAATACATTTTTAGCAGATTTAGTTAAACAGTTATTTAATAGTCTTACATCTGTATCTATATTATTGTTAAAAAGTAATTCATTAGCAAAATAACTGTGAAAACACAGAAATAATACTCTTGACAATCTAACAAAAACATCTATTTATGGGCACATTTTTTGCTCAAACTGTAATATGCTGCTGTCTGCCGGATTATTTTCAGAATTATTACAGAAAATATCAGAGCACAGGAGGCCGAAAAAAAATCTTGGACTGGTACCCGTCGGGAAGAAGATGGAGAAAAAGTCCTGATATAAGATGAAAACGTACATAGGAAATGTGCTATGGTAGATAGGGACCTGAGAGAAAATGACTGGAACAATAAAGTGCTACGGAGAACAAAAACGCGAACTCATAATAAATTAAAGTAGAAAAAGAAGAAGCAGAAGCAAACGTACATAAGAACCGAAGTGAAATATGTTCTATAGCACAAAATAAGGGAACTTCTTTCAAAAAGAAGACTCAAAAAAAAGACCTTCCAAACTTTTGCTTAAGAATAATAAAACAAGAATAATGATGGCATGATTGACGGCCGAAACAGTATCTCGTCTTATACTAGAACAAAAGGGACGATTTAATTTGACTTGTTACTGATACTAATACTGTTATTTTATTTTAATAAAATAATGATATTTAACTGCAAACAAAGATTTTTCATCACAAGTTGCGAATATTTTACAGAATATTATCTTCTCCTTCATGTGCTCAATACAATATTTATTTTACTTGATGGTAAAAACTTATAAAGAAATTATTAGATAGTCTGATCAACATGATTTATGTTATATTAAGATTCTTGGTGATGTTTATTAAGTATAGATGTATCATATTTTTTATTTATTTTTTTGAAACTGAAGTCTGTACAATACACAAACTGCAGATGCACTAAGCCGTTATTTAACGGGAGAATTTATTGTAATTCGAATTTAAATAATGTCAACGCTCTAGGATAGAACAACGTTTTCAACTTATTTCTCTATAATAATTGAGCATTCACAATCGTCTCAGCTCTTCTTCTATAAATGGCTTTATTGACACAAAAGCAGAAGTATTACAAGAGATATTTTATAGGTGCAGAATCGTTTATAGCTTCCACCAGTCATTGTCTTTATTTTAAAAGACTTATGCACGGCAACGATTTCTCTAAAGTCATAAATCGTCGTGATAAATCAGAATTTATTACAGAGTATTTTATTTAAAATTTGTTGAAAATGTAGCATCTAGTTGAAAAGTTGAAAGCAAATAACTTAACCAAATAACTGTACAAAGCTATTCACTAATGCATTTTACGAAGATTAATTTAAATGTAGGATTACTTTTAAATGTAATATTTACCACTCCAACAAGTATTGTTTTTGATATTTTAATTAAAGAAAATTTTATCTGTGGGTTTTCTCTGTAAAAAAAATGTTGATTGGTTGACTAAATTTTTTTGGAGGCGAAAAACGTACAAAATGACATATATGTTCAAAATAACATAGGCGGTTAAACGTTTTTTAACTGAAGAAAATTAATTAACTTCGATAAAAAACTTAAAGTTGATGGTTGATAAAAATTTTTATGTGATATAACGTTTTAGACTTACTTCGTCAATTTTGGCCTATCCAACAATCTGTTGAGAATCTCATAAACATAAACATTACACTACACTACACAAGGAAAAACAGTTTAAAAGTTTTGAAAAAGGCGAAGCTACATTATGGTTGTCATCAGGAGAGGGAATAGCTCCTAGTCTTAATGGAAATGTTAAGGTGACATGTGACATATGACAGCTTGGATTGGCAGTCACAATCATGGTGATGTGATCTGCACATTTTAAAATTCTATAGAACTAAGCATCTATCAAAGTTTCCAACTGGCACTAGTATGGGAAATCAACTGATGAAATATGAAATTATATAGAATATTTTAAGTAGATTGCATAATCCAGATCTCACTGTCAAACCTGTCTATAATAATTAGGGTGTTAGTTTGAGCGCAAGTGAAGTGGACGTAAAGAATGAATGCAAGAAATAGACTAAACACTCTATTAGACAGTGGGTGGTTGACTACAATAAAAGGGCTTAGTGCTACAAGCACTATCAATACTGTAGAAAAGACGAAATCTAACTATGAAATTAAAATACTAAAAATTAAAAATCAAAATTAAAAGCAGAGTGTATAAATGGGTATAATCCAAGTATTTCAGTTAAACACACAGTCAATGGGAGAACCATAAAATTAAAATGTCAAACCGTTACTCAAGACCAACTAACCAACAGTGGGAGATGTTGAAATATATGAAAGTTAGATTCTAGGCAACGTAAAAAAGGCCTTAATAAAAGAGATGATCCAGAGATAATAGAATGTAAGACTCGTTTAGACATCTTATTTACAATGAGCAGAGTTAACCATAAATTCTATGATTCCTATAGACAGGTAAAAAAGAATATAATAAGAAACTAATAACAAAACGATCAAAGCTATATGAAAACAGGATGTCTAAAGCTGCCAACAAAAATAAATGCATGTGGCAAATTGTTAGTGAAATTAATGGTCAATTAAAAAGTGTAAATTCAATAAAAGTAGAGGGTAGTCCTCAAGAGATTGCTGATAAATACATGATCCACTTAAATACTACTTTAAATAACACTTTATCTCAATTACAATACACTGAATATAAAGACAACATTGCAAGTAACATAGATTCAGTGTTTGTCGCACCTGTGACAGAAACTGAATGGTCTGAAAGTTATGGATATAACTAAAAATTTAGAAAACAAAATGAGTTGTGGAATTGATGAAATACCCACTAAAATCCTTAAACTTTGTATAAAGGAGATAGCGAATCCTCTCACTACAATCATAAATAATTCACTAAAATCTGGTGTATTTCCTGAATGCCTGAAAACTGCCATAGTAACACCTGTTTACAAAAAGGGTGATCCTAAATTAATTAATAACTATAGACCAATTAGCCTTTTATGTTCCTTTTCAAAAATCTTAGAAATGACTATGTATAGGCGGATAACAGAATTTTTAACAAAATGTCATATTATTAGTGCAAATCAGCATGGTTATCAACAGGGAAAATCAACTCAGACTGCGATTTTTCAATTTGTCTGGGATATTTTGAAATGTACTGAGATTGGTCATATGGCTTTGGGTCTCTTTTTGGACCTATCAAAGGCATATGACTGTTTAGTGCATGACCTATTATTTGATAAATTGGAGAAATATGGTATGGTATTGGAAAAGCTTGCATATTCATCACAATGTTTGCTTTAACCCAATGTTTCATAGAACATCAGATATTTCTCCTTTACTTATATTAGTAAAATTTTCAATAAAATATCTAAACTTTTTACTTCTACAACTGAAAACATCAAAATTTTCTTCAAGTCACACAACACTTTAAGTTTCTTTTTAATCAACACCAAAGATAGGATGAACATACTTGACAAAAGTGGTATTTATAAATTAAAATGTGATGATCGTGATGCCTCCTATGTAGGTAGAACCATTAGAAAGTTATCTACTAGAATTTCAGAACATTTGAAAAGACCAAACTCTTTAAATCTTCCACTGTTGGTCAGTTGGTCTTGAGTAATGCTTTGACATTTTAATTTTATGGTTCTTTCATTGACTGTGGGTTTAACTGAACTACTTGTAATATACCCATTTATACACTCTGCTTTTAATTTTGATTTTTATTATTTTAATTTCATAGTTAGATTTATTCTTTTCTACAGTATTGATAGTGCTTAGTAGACCCTTTTATTGTAGTCAACCACTAACTGTCTAATAGATTGTTTAGTTTATTTCTTGCATTCATACGTTAAGTCCACTTCAGTTGCCCTTAAACTAACACCCTAAACGATATAGACAGGTTTGAGTGTGAGATCTGGGTTATGCAATCTTTTTAAAATATTCTATGTAATTTCATATTTCATCAGTTGATTTCCTATAGTAGTGTCAGTTGGACCTTTGGTCAATGCTTAGTTTCATAGAATTTGAAATGTGCAGATCACATCACCATGATTATGACTGCTTATCCAAGCTGTCATATGTCACATGTCACCTTAACATTTCCGTTAAGACCAGAAGCCATTCTCTCTCCTGATGTAAACCATAATGTAGCTTTGCCTTTTTAAAAAACTGTTTGTCCTTGTATAGTGTAGTGTAATGTACAATTTTATGTTTATGACATTCTCAACAGATTGTTGGATAGGCCAAAATTGAAGAAATTTACGTCTAAAACGTTTTATCACATAAAAACTTTTATCAACCATCAACTACGAGTTTTTTTATCGAAGTTAATTAATTTTCTTCAGTTAAAAAAAAAACGTTTCTTGGTCTATTTCAGATGCCCCTGAAGAGGCTCTAGGAAGCGAAAGTAAATCATTGTGTACGTATACAATGTGTTGTAATTGAAAATAATGAATTCAATGTTGCAAAAATCTTGAAATCGGTCAATTTTTGGAATAAGCGTCCACTTAAATTACTTTTTTCTTTTTGATGTTTTCATCTACTGATTCTAATGAGAATGGGTGTATTATATTTCCTCTAATGTTGACTTTTTAGGTCTCCTTTATAAAGAGAAAAACTTTATCATTTCATTAAGAACGAAAGATGTATTTTTTCACTTTTTACGGGGCTGTACTTTTCAACTTTTAAAGAAAGAGATATCTCCCCTATTGATTTATTTTTTCCTCCTTTTGGTGTTTGCATTCAGGGATTATCTTCTTATATTTTTTCTTTTTATCTAATCCTAAAAAATGGGGCAATTTATAAATGAAATAGAATATTAAATTTCTTATCTTCATGCCTGATCTCTTTGTTAGATTTTAATTGGGTTTTTTCCACTACAAAGGACAGCCGTCTGTAAATTGTATGATGTGTTCGAATAAATTTTCAAACGTTAAACAGTACTAAAATTTACATAAAATAAAATTATTTTTTTAGTTTTGTTTAGTAATTTTGAGTATATACCATGAGATATTTCAATAATTCTTATTTGTAATCTCTTTCAATCTGTAAACACTGAAAGCGAATTACTGTCTGATACTTGACATCTATTTACAGAGAAAAGTGTCAGATATAGGTAAACGTACCTATCTGAAGTTTAACAGATGATGATACGAAACAAATATTTTTAGTTACTTACCGTTTTTAACTCCACATGGGATATGCAAGATAAACTCATCTGCTGTATCAGAATACGAATATTGCGATATTCGTTTTAATAATAATTTTAATAAAGTGTTTTTGAAAATTATTTTCGCACTGGAATCAAAAACAAAATCATGTAATTTTAAAACAAGAAAGTAAGTTTTAACTGAAACGACATATTTATTGTTTAGCAAATTACACCTATTTATATAAAAACACTTTCAGCATTCTCGTTTTATCGGTCTCGTAAATAAAAACACTGTCTACTTAATGTATGAAGCCTACAAATTACTCATTGGTACTAAAGAACTTGTTTATGACTGAACTGATCCCAGTAACCAATACGAAAATTTATAGACAATACTTATAAAGAAAACCTCCTTGTTTGAACATAAGCAGTTTGTGTAACTAATCAAAATATTAATAGGGTACAGTGGGTGGATCAAATAAACGCGTTTGTAGTACCACCTATATTGTTGAATTTGTAGGAGTGCTTAAAATGAATTGTCGAAATGTTTGTACGGGCATCACTACACAACGCCTACACCAAATTAGATAATTCTTTTTTTGTTGTATTAGTTATTATCAGGAGAAGGTTCGTGTGAAAAAAATTACAGAAAAACCTCAAAAATAGTTATTATGTCACTTTAAATCACAATATAACTAATAGATGTCGCTATATTATGACTAACAAAGAAAGATATGATTAATAAAATAAATAGAGAGTTATTAAAGTTAACGGGCTGCGCCAGGGAGACCCTCTCTCCTGTATACTTTTCAATCTGGCTCTGTTAAAAATAATACGTATATCACAAATCACAACCACTGGTTTAATATACAGGGTGTTTCAAAAAGGTATGTCATTAATTAAATCACGCATTCCGGGACAAAAATAAATTGATTCAATCCAACTTACCTTAGTACAAAAGTTACAGCGCTTTGAAGTTACAAAATAAAAATTATTTTTTGCATTATCTCCTAAACTACTTGACATTTTGTAACAAAAATCGACACATTTCAGGAAATGGCAGATATGCATTTAAATTTAGGTAAATTGGATCAGATTAAAATATGATTTCAATAAACTATCGGGAATATGGGAGGTTTTAGCATATTTAAAATATAATATAATTCTAGAATGAAGACCAAGGACGACAACAAGAAGCATGGGAAGAACTCAAAAAGGATAAGTAGATGACACAAGAGCAGTGGCAGGCAAACAGTGGATGAGATTGGCGCAAGATAGAGAAAGATGGAAGCAATTGGGAGAGACCTACATTCAGGAGTGGATGGAAAATGGTTGAGAAAGAGATCGGAAATATTGTAGGTGACTGTCAAGGAAATAGTTCACCAGCCGCAAGGCGTTATGCAGTAAAATACCCCAATTGAAATACACCCGATAGACGAATATTTCTGACCATTGATCGTCGTGTACGGGAAACGGGTACATTCCAACCGCAAGTTGCTGGCAATAGTGGTCGTCAAATAATGGATGCAACTGATGAAGACATTTTAGAAATCATTGAAGAAGTTCCTGGAACAGGTACAAGGGTAATAGCTGCTCAACTAAATGTCCTCACGTAAGGGTTTGGAGGCGTTTGAAGGATCAGCTGCTTAAAACCTTTCACCTAACAACGGTTCAAGAGTTATTGGTTGAAGATTGTCCTAAAAGGATTGGATATTGCGATTGGTTGTTAATGGAAAACACTCGAAATATTAATTTTATTAGAAATATTTTGTTTATCGACGAGGCTACCTTCAGTAGAAATGGAATAACAAACTTATTGTTTAAGCAGAAATTGTGGATAACAATCTAATAGGCCCAGTATTTCTTCCCAACAATTTAAATGGTGATAATTATTTGCAGTTCTTGGCAAACGATTTACAAGAGTATTTGGAAGAAGTGAATATTACAATAAGGCAAAATATGTGGAGTCTACAAGATGGCACTCCACCGCATTACAGTAATGAAGTCCGGAAATACCTTTGCAGGCAGTATCCTGGTAGGTGGATTGGAAGGGGTCGTGACGCACCTATTTCTTGGCCATTCAGAAGTTCGGGTCTTAACCGCATGAACTTTTGCTTTTAGGGGTTTATGAAAGAGAGAGTGTATTCTGTATCAATAGAGGACGAACAACAATTGAGGTTTAGAATAATTGAAGGTGCAAATCAATTTCGTCAGAAAAATATGATTGTTCAGCGCATTCGGTTTTCCTTATTAAAACGATACCGAATATGTATTGAAGAAAATGGGGTAATTTTGAACATTTATTGTAATATCATATTTATAGAGGTTATAGACATTTTTTGTACCTGTTAATTCATTTAAGTCATTTATTTAGTTGCACGTAATTTTTTAAAGGTTAATGAAAAGTGCCGTAATTTAATAAAATCTGTTTTTTGTAAAAAGTGATAGGAGCCAAAAAAATTTTAAAAATAATGTGTTAAACTAATGATGCCACAAAATTGATTTGAACGTACTCAAAAGTTTAGGAAATTTAGGGCTGCACACCCCCCTTAAAATTTTTCTGTGCATTTAGATTTTGTTGTTTCTTCTGTATGAAAAATGCTTTCATAACAAGAAAGTAACGTGTCTATTTTTATTACAAAATGTCAAGTAGTTTAGGAGATAATATAAAAAAACAATTTTTATTTTGTAACTTCAAAGGGCTGTAACTTTTTTTGTCTACACTTTTATACTAAGGTAAGTTGGATTCAATCAATTTATTCTTGTCCCTGGAATGCGCGATTTAATTTATGACATACATTTTTGAAACACCCTGTATAATAAATTAGTGCAAATCCTGTCCTATACTGATGATATCAATATTGTTGGGAGAACGGAAAACGCTGTAACAGATGCGTCTGTGGCATTAAAAGCGATGTCTACCAAAATGAGTTTAATAATAAATACCAACAAAACGAAGTATATCAAAATAAGCACGCAACCACAAATCCTACGAGCACTTGTTATAGAAAACGACGTCATCAAAGCAGGGAACGAATTATATCAATTATAATCGAGATATCGAAAAATAAACAATTATATCGGGAAATATGAAACTAGAACTCTATAAAATAATAATACGCCTAGTCCTAACATATGGTTCAGAGACCTGGACTCTAACAAAAAATAATGAAAACATGTTAGAATTTTTCGAAAGAAAAGTACTAAGGCGAACATATGGAGCAATGAATGTCAATGGAGTGTGGAGAATACGATGCAACTTCGAACTTTATAGAATATATCAAACCTCATATCGTAAAACATATTAAGATAGGACGTCTGAGGTGGATAGGGCATGTAATGCGGATTGAACAAAATGGCCTACCTAGAAAAACGCTCCTTGATATACCCATTGGTCAGAGAAGCAGAGGAAGATCCAGACCAAGGTTCCTTAATAACATCGATAAAGACATGAGAAATACGGGAATACGTGCTTGGCGCAGGAAGGCGATGATAGAAACGACTGGAGATAAATTCTTGGAAAGAATAGGACCCACGCAAAGTTATAAAGCCAGAGTGATGATGATGATGTTTGTTATTATCAGTAAAAGGTTTGTGTAAAGGAAAATTTATAGAAAATTACAAAGAAACTCCAAAAAAATTTACCCTGTCACTTTAAATTACAATATAACTAATAGATAGCGCTGTATTATGACAAACAAAGGAAGATATTATTAACAAAATAAATAGAGAGTTATTGAAGACGTATTTTATGTCATTCTTTAATGAAATCACCTTATATTAAAGGATTTTAAGTGGCTTTAATTTTTTACATTTACAATTATTTTATTTATATTATATTATTATATTTATTCTGACTTTGCACTAATACATGAATTCCAGTTGTCGTTCTTACTATCATGGCATTCCGCATTCGCAATTAATAAATAAAATGGTAAAATGGTTGTTTGCTATACATATATGGAAAAAGCAGCAGTTATGTCTCCTTGGATATTAATGACACTGGCCTAATCTTAGTGTAGAATTGATGGATTTGTAGGTGTTCAACTATAGACAGATGTTAACTAATATGTTCTCCAATAAAGAACTAAAAAATACTATTGAAAATCAATCGTAAATCTTGTAGTTTAAATGTTTTTGCTATTGTATTCCATCCGATATTGGTTTTCAATTTAGTACTTGGTCATTTTTTGTAAAGCGTCGCTTTTATTATAACTAGCTCTATTATTTCGTCTTTCCACCAGAGTTAGTTGCTTGGTTTGGTTTTTTATTTGCTGTTCTAGCGTCTTTTTTAAACATTTTTTGCATAGCTAATTATATATTTTTATATATTTCTTTTGTGTTTTCTAAATATACGTTCTCATGAACACAAAAAAAGGAGAAACCATCCAAAGCCAACCTAATTTTGTTCCTAACATTGAAAAAGAAAACAAACACGAGGTAGAAGAAATATTTGACGTCTGAATCTCTTGGGCATTACAGACAAATGGACAATTATTATAGTGCACTTAAGGTTATATGTATTATGTAAATATTTTATTATTTGAAATGTGTGTACCTATATATGTATTAGTAGCCCTGATGATCTATATTATTAATTGTACATTACATGAACATGTTATGTATATTTAAAAAACATTGCTAAGAAATAATTAAAACTTTTTCCAAGCATCTTTTTTATTTACTAAACCTACCTTCTACTATTAGCAATAGCTGTGATGAAATAATTTTAATTCTTCTAATTTTCCTAAGGGCAACTAATATTTGTTAACATCCAAAGAGGATATTACTCTATTTTTAGAAGTAGGATGTGTAGTTACTCCTCTTTGATAGAGCAGAGATGAAATATTTATGTGAATATGTTTAAAAATAGTAAGTCAGAAAAACTTAAAAAAATACAACAAAAGTCTTCAAAATCATGCCTGTATTAAAGCCTTATGCTTAACTGTCAATATAAGTTTAAACAAAGATTCATATCACACGAACTTTTTTAAATCGTTAAAAGAGTTATATCGATGGCTTTATCTCCAAACAAGTTAACTCCACTTTTTTCGTAATATCGTTTTATTTGTGTATTGCTTTCTTTATCCAGCTTTATATCAGTTCACAAACCGCAAACGTCTAATTTTTATCGTAAACCTTTCAAATAGCCTGCCCAAAAACATGCTACCTCCATGCATAAGACCCCCACTACGATAAAAGCGCCAACTCCGTGAGCCATCGATATGTCAAAGCAGATAAAGGTTCTTAAAGTTGTACCTATATGTTGATATTTAGTAAAACAGTTTATATTTGTCACCTCTTTGGGGAACGAGAATATACGAACGTATTAAGCATTAGTAATATTTCGGGGAAAGTAAAAATTATCATTTGCTTTTAAATATACTCTTGACTTAAATAGTTGTATTAATACTGTTTTTATTTTGTTACCTTCGTTAATTTTACAACTTGTAAACTTTATATAAAGCTGTAAAATCCGATATGTAAGAATTCAGTGCTGATCCAGTTTGAAAGTTCCTTTATTATATCCACTTACAAACTTAAAGCTCTGTTTAAACCTAGTTTGATGGTATAAAACGGCCTTAAAACTTTACCGTTGCTTTTGAGTACATAGCGCACTAATAGTATTTTTTTCTCATTTAACTTATGCGGTTCAATTAACTTTTGGTGAAGGTGACAGTGAGGATAGCTGGCGGACAATAAACCTCAAATACCACGTTTTATGTCAAAAATGTTACGTTTTATGTCACGTTTTATGTCAAATGTCACTTTCTCAAATGCCACCTATTATTTGACATTTGGCATAAAACGTGAATTTGAGATAAATCGTAATATTTCACATAAAACGTGACATAAAACGTAACGTTTGACATAAAACGTGACTTCACGTTGAACGATAGGTAACGTCACCGTCGCATCCACCAAAAGGTAATGATTGCGGGGTCAATGGTCAAAGTGCAGTCAAGCGGCTTGCTATCTACTTTCATGAAACAAACCATATCCACTTGCGAGTGTCTTTATAATGTTGAAATATGTGTTTCGGGGTTAAAGTAAACGATGTTTCCCATACACATGTTTAGGATATACCGCTACCTTAATAATTAGCAGACCTTAATAGTCTTAAGCCTTAATAGTAACTCCAAAATAGTAAATTTTATGTGAGACAATAAAACTTTGTAAAATTTTATTTATATTAGTAGTCATATTTTTGGTTTGAAATATATTAAATATATATATTTGTATCCTTTAACTCAAATAGCTAATTGTTTTTTTTTTCTATTTTATAGTTTTTTTACGGAGTTAAGAGTTTTGTACACACACTATATCGGAGATACGTAATTTTCCAACATTTATTTGTTAAAATGGTAAAATAAAAAGTTTTTTTTTTAATTTATTAATACAAAAATATGTTTTTAACCCAACAAATTTTAATTAAAGTTATAATACTAAATAAAAAAGATAAATTTTACAAACTGCAGTAAAGTTTAACACAAACAAGATGTTTAATCGTGAGGAATTGCAGCATAAAAGGGATGAAAAACTGGTTCCATAATGGATGTTAAGGATTGTAAATCAAGATACTTCCTATATTTAATCGATAGTCTTTTGGTGTAAAGACTTGGTGAAGTCTGAAAAATTCAATTTGCATTGAATTGTTTGATTAGATAAATACTTCAATGCACGTATATCGACAACTTAGGGAGATCCACTAAGTTTGCCTGGCCTAATGCTATTATAAAATAAATAACTATTAAAATTTTTGAAATATTTGTAATCCAAATACTTCACTGTATATGGAGAAGGGAATTTTCTGGCCTTTTTACAGATTGTTATATAATCTGCTGGTACACGAACTGTTTTATTTTTTAACTTCCGTTCAATGCAGGAGTGCACTGAGTCGGCCTCGATTTGTGCGTGACCGACTTCTAAAAACTTTTGTTTAATTATTTCATTGTTCGTTGATGCAATATGAAGAAGCGCATTGGCTAGTATACAGCAACGGTTCTGGTACAAACAGCCGTCGCTGTACAAAACAATTTTGAACAGCGACGTACAAAAGGTAAGGGCAGGTTTAATAAAACAAAATCTGAAATTATTGTTGAAAACTCATTGGAAGTTAAACCGCCCTCTGTCTCATTCTAGATGAAACAGAATCCTTCCTTGGTGTTTATGTTATAAATTGTAAAGTTATGGACAGACAACTTCATTTTATAGTAGAAAGAAGATACTGAAGATTAAGGGGCAAAACAATAATGACGATAAATTCATTGTGAATGTTACACAAGTGGAGTCTGCTTAATCTACTTCTTCTTGTATCCTTGCTTCATCTTTCTTAAGAATATGCATTTAATACTCGTCTTGACTCAAAATTCCCGTTTTAAAAGACTCGCAAATATCGCAAGTATCTTTTTTAGGTTGATAAATCGAAAGATTTTGATTATCAAAAATCTGTGAAAACCTACATTGTGACAACAAAGTAACATTTTGTTCTTTGCACCAATTATCTTTATAAAACGTGTACATGCTTTTTTTGATTGCCAGCCAAGCTCAAGATATAACTTCGATGTCCTCTTGCGGCAATAATGCTATCCAACTTTGGGTAACCCAACCAAAAATGTTTCAAGTGATTCCACTTCTTTGGGTTTTCTAGGTTTTTTTAAATTAGGTTTGACAGAGTTCTCATCATCACTGAGTGTAATTTTATGATTATCTGTTGGATCATCTCGATTTCTACCTTCTGTTGCTGTTTGCCAGTTTAGAGCAGTCCATTCACCGATAGCTAAGGTATTCAGGAACATGTTGTTGCAAACATGAACTGCAGAAGTATTATGTTTAAGAAAATATTTGCAAGAGTTTCTTCTACTCTCTATAGCTGATTTTCGGTCTTGAGCCCTAATAGTGTTTTCAAAATCTGAATCAAAAACCTCAGAAATAGCTTTTTCTCTGACCAATCCATTTTCCAAAACATTTCGAAATTTTCTTTCCTATTATCTTCTGTGAGTCTTAGACACTGGATTACACTATTTGCTTTTCTGCTACACTTGCATCTTTGTTTCATTACTCTAGCAGCTTTTTTATATTATATACATACGGTCCGTTTTTTGTTTTTCTTTTACCGCAATATTCCTTTTCTAATTTTCTGGCTGCTATATTTTTCCTAATGTTTCAAGTTTGCTGATTCACCTAGTGTTGTTTCTTGCGTTTGGTTTTACTTGATATTTTATTCGAATTCTGATCAACGTTATTGTCATTTTTATGTT
Organism: Diabrotica undecimpunctata; assembly: GCF_040954645.1. NCBI lineage: Eukaryota > Metazoa > Arthropoda > Insecta > Coleoptera > Chrysomelidae > Diabrotica > Diabrotica undecimpunctata. The sequence goes on along the minus strand of NC_092805.1, from coordinate 147,414,288 downwards.
CACGTTCATTGGGCCTATACTCTTCATTGTTATCTGATTGCTCATTGCTAATTAACAATGTCATTATTATTAATAATATCAATACAAGTTTTAGTTTGATTAGGTATTTGATTAGGATTAGGTTTGATTTGTTGCCAATATTTAGAGTTGGGTCTTCCAATTTATGTAAGGTTTTATTCATTGCATATGAGCTGCTTATCCCATTTGGCAAATTGTTTCTTTGAAGAGATTCGGTAATAGTTACATTTTCAGCATTAAACTCATATCGACTGAGGGCAAGGTAAATAAAAAAACCATCATTGGGGTCAACAAACATGTCCAGGGGTACATTAATTATTATTGGTGCCATTGCTCCAATGTTTATGCTCTTTAAAATATCAACAGTACAATTTACATCAGTAAAATCAACATTTTCATGATCGGAACGACCTGTTATTTTTTCTGTAAGCTGTTCACTATTATTAATTACTATTTAAATGGGAATAAGCCAAAATTAAAGGTTAAAGTACGTTTATTGACGTTTCAATTTCCACTTCGGAAATTGTTTTTTTTTTTGATTTCCGAAGTGGACATTGAAACGTCAATAAACGTACTTTAACCTTTAATTGTGGTTTATTTCCATTTAAATAGTAACTAATCTAATATGCCATAAGAAAATAGCTTTAGAACAATGTTTACTATTATTGTTTGGCTGAGTTTTAGGACTGCTTTGTTGTATTGCCATATTAAGCAGCCTTTGACCTCTCGATGTTCTGAAAAAATATAAACCAAATTTAATGCAATTGAGTTTGGGGAACCTTAACTGTACCTCCGAAAGAAACTGTAGACATATGACTTTGTCATATTATAGACATTATGACTGTACAACGATTATATGTTAACTGTGGGTACTTTAAATAGTTGACATATTTGAAATATATCGTATGTAAAAATATTTTTTGTATTTTTATTTATTTTTCATAAATTATGTGTAAATATTCTCCAGAAACAGATTCGTTTTTCCAAAAGACAAAGGGTGTAAAGTATTGTTTAAATTTAATTGTGCCATTTATTTACCAAAATATTTTTTATTCTATACTGGAAAGTATTATATCAGAATAATACGAAAATACTTTACGTTATATACTTTTTGGCACCGATTTTGCCCTTTTCAATTTTAGCCAAATGGTTGTTTTTGCTGTTTTCATTGCCACTTTTCTTAAAAGAACAAATCAATCTGAAACAATGAAAATTGTTCGCAAAACACCTTCATAAAAACAGTATAGCAGCAATGCTGTGACTTCTTTTTATCGAAAACGAAAAGAAATAACAGAAAAGCTTTTTTTACGACGACATTTTGAAAGAGAGGGAGGCAAGGTATGGGCTTTCAACCAGATGAAATGAAATATTCAGGAATTTAAGCTCTCTACCGAGATTCACTATTAAATTTATATCTTTTTCATAAATTTTCTTATTTAAAACACGACGTTTCGTTACGGGATAATGGCCCCGTCGAGATTTTATTTTCTTTCCAGCTTCTGCCTCCTAATTCGTAATTTAATAAGTATTAAAAAGTTGCTGCAATGGTGTCACCTGAAAATAATCACAAAGTATCTAAAAAGTTTGTTTGAAATTTAGTAGATCAGCATTTTTAAAAGATTTAAAATAAATCCCTTGCAAAATGAAGTTAGTCTCAGGCGCTGGCAATTAATTAATAAATAAGGTTTACTGAAAAGATAAAAAGTAAACGTAAACTTGAAATCGTTGAAGTAGATATTCAGTATTATTTATTTATTAAGATATGTAGGTAATGTTGACCTATGACTAAGATAATAATATATATTTTTAAAGTGAAACACCTATTGTTACAGGTATTATATTCACTTTTTCAATGCTTTCTTTAATTAATTTTATGATGATCCTTGTTTCAATGCATGCTTTATTGTTTTATAATGTTAATAGTCTAATTTTAAAGAGATCTTTTTTATGCATCTGACGCATAAGAAAAGTTTCTGGAACAACATACTATTGGATGCTATAATGAGTGACTGTAGCCGTATTAATGAATCTTATACAACGAGACCTGTCAACCCATCTAGCACCCGTGACAAGTTAAGACTCAATGAAGGTTTGTATAGTAAACGTTTGCCTTAAGAAATTTGAAATATCCAAAACGTAAAAAATAAATCCCAGTGTGGTCATATGTATATATATATATATATATATATATATATATATATATATATATATATATATATATGAAGTTAAATGTGTCGATAGCAATTAAAGTAAATTGTATACCCAAGCTTAATCAAGCCATTCAGAGCGATGCTGGGAATATTTATATTCCACTATGCATCAACAATTTACCCATATAAATTACCATCATTCTTGTACTCATTGCCTCGAGTAAGGACGATAAATATACGAAGACGGTTCCGTTTCGATTTAATTTAAGTCTCTTACCACTTCCTAACACGTGTTTCTGGGTCTACCCGTCATCAGAGAGAGTTTGCAAGAAGATTCAAACTAAATAAAAACGCACCGACTACTCTGGCAATTATAGGAAAAACAATAACCAAAGTATGCTACTAGAGACCTCTAGTGAGGACCGTCTTCGTATATTTATCGTCCTTACTCGACGCAATGAGTACAAGAATGATGGTAATTTATATGGGTAAATTGTTGATGCATAGTGGAATATAAATATTCCCAGCATCGCTCTGAATGGCTTGATTAAGCTTGGGTATACAATTTACTTTAATTGCTCTCGACACATTTAACTTCATATCTCCTCACTAGAGGTCTCTAGTAGCATACTATGGTAGCCAATTTGGATCTATATTCAAGGTGAGATATTACTTTTTTTCTACTGTTACTTTGCCTAAGGAATTCTTTATAAATTATATAAGAATTTACTATGGATGCATCAAAAAGGTAATAAAATAACTTTATCCACCATCAATGACTTTTCCAAGCTACTGAGTATGTCTGCATTCGTTGGTCAAACCGATCAACACCGCCCATATACATATTGTAGTCTACAATGGCTTGAGGACAACAGATGTTTTCTCGTTCTCCAGTTTTTGATGTTCTCAAAACAGAACCAGTTTCTGCATGATTATGCATATTGCTGCATACGGTCACAGATTTTAAGCCACGATTCTTCCACTTATTTATAGTATTATCATTGCAGACAACTCCATCAATTTCACCCATTTTTATTTTTCTGTCATCTACTAAATGTGCTATAGGAAAATATTTTCGTGTTTATTTACTTACTGTTCCACAACCAATATGACCTAGTTCTGATAACTTTTTCATAAGAGGAAGTATGGTAAGAAACGAAACAAAAAACGAAAAACAAAAATTAACTGTAACACCCTGTATCTTTTTTCTCAGCAACATTTTATTAAGGCATATTTGGCCCAATAGCCATATTTTGGTCCAAATAACCTGTCCTTAGTCTATGTCCCAATAGTTATGACTCACCCTGTATATATTTTTTATTCTGAAACTGAACAAAAGACCAATGATAAAATTGGAATATATAGGGAAGGCGGAGCTATGCGCGCCAAGGATGCTCACTGGTCACTCTGGCCGAGCACTTGGCGACAATAGAACGGAAATAGAACGAGGCGAAGCGAAGTCGCATGAAGTACCTGTCTACACTTTCGTACTCGCTTAACTTCGATCAACTTCGCGAGTAGTATAGTGGCCGCTTTACATTTTAAAAATTTCGCAACATAATTATTTATGTAACTGAACATCTGCACTGATGTTACTCCTTTCAATACAACGTTAAATTCAAACGATGATGAAACGCACCTAGCGCGGTTGGGGCACCTGACGACAGTAACAGTAACCACTCGAGGTGCGTTGTGGGCAGTGAATGTGTTAAAACAAGAAACAGAGACAAATTTTAAAAAATCATATGATAAAAAGAGCCTCAACCTACAAGCAACAAGGAAGTTGGATCTTCTTCTGAGTCCTCTAGTTGCGAGAATAATCTCAAAATTTTGTCATTGTGCAAGAAAAGGGTGCGCCTTGACGACAAACTGGATTGATGTCTAGCAGAAAAACAAAAAAACAGAAACGTGGATATCTTATCTTAGTGGAAAGACAATTAGAATAAAGTTCCTTCCGAGCAGTAAGGCTCTTCTCCAACATCGGTTTGACCATGGAGAAACAAAGAATTAGAAACAAAGTACTTTTTTGTTTAAGTGTGTCTTAAGTTTTATGAAAAAACGTTTTTTATGAAAAAACGTTTTTTATAAAACCTCAAATAGAATCATCAGATAAGTATCTTTATTTTCAACAATATCGACAATCGTTACTAACAAAATTTGATTTCAATTAAAAACTACATTTTATATTATCCGTACAAACCGCAGATTATACGGAAAAAGATTATGATAAACGGTCAGAAATTGTGTGTTAATAGAGGGGTCATTTCTTTTATTTTATAAATTCTAATTAGCGGTTAGACGTTTGCTGTCAAAAATTCATTGGTTTTTCGGTGCATCATGCTTTTTCACACATTTCATATCATTGACTACTACATGTCTTTTAAAGGTAACACACATGTTATAACTTTTCTATGGATGTTTGGTTTTTCATATTGTTCTTTTTAGATGAACTGATGATTCTGTCTGAGTAGAAACCTTCTTTGTCTTTTATTTCTCCACTTTGACCGAAAAACCCACCACTCTTCGAGTATTCCTTAGTTTATATTGGATTGACGGTCGTACTCCTTTTCTCGATATATACATATATATATATATATATATATATATATATATATATATATATATATATATATTCCATATATATATATATATATATATATATATATATATATATATATATATATATATATGGAAGTATATATAGAGTTAAAGAATATCTGATGTTTAACCGTAAATCTCAGAATCTCATTATATACAAAAACATAGTATAATTTGGTTGTGCGAAAACAACATCAAAGGAAATTTAACTTCCAAATGAAGGAACATACTGAATAATACTGCCATTAAAAGTATCCAGATAAAAAGAAGAAAAGCACTGTAAATCATCGAAGCCACAAAAATGTACGGCATGCTCTAAAATTTTCACTAAGTATTATAAAGTCGAAACTTCATCCCATTTTCCTTAAAACTTGGAGGAGCAATACGTGGAGCGCCTAATGGACCAGAAACAAGACGAAAATATGTCACGAGGCACAAATTTATTTTGGAAATTGGAGTTTGGTGTAATTAACAAGTTGATTATATTTCCTGTACGACAAAATTTATTGATTATGTTTCCTACCTTCGAAAATTAAACCAAGAGCTTTAACAATCTCTACCATATTACTTTTGCTAAAGGCAAATTTACTTTATATGTAAACAGTCGATAAGGTAACGATTACGAAATCTATTGTAAAATACAGTATTTAGCAAATATCTTGAAATATGTATAAAGGAATTTTCTCTGATGTAATATATTAATATATAAGCATATAAAATTAAAAATATAATTAAAAGTCAATATTTGTTGAAAATAGAAAAAATAAAATTTGTCAAAAATATTGTCCATGTAAATTTAATCACAAAAACTTTGCATAATAGCTCATTGCACGTTGTAACTTATATACCCATGATACTGTACTTATTCAGTAAGTATTATGAATTTTTCTATTTTCCGACCTATCCTACCAATATTTGTAACGACTTCATAGAATTTCTCAAAATTGTTCTTGTTCTTCTTGTTGGGCATGATCCTGTTTATTTTATCATCCCAGCTCTTGCGATGTTATTATCCATCTGTCATGCCACCTTTTCGAGAGTCTTTCTAGTGATCTTTTTGCGTTGTGTTAATGTGTTTTTTTCCTTTTAGCGATTCTTCCTAGGTCAATTCTGTCCACATGATTTTGCGGTGTCGTACTCGCGTTTATCTCATCACATTCTTGACTCTTCTTTCTCTTAATATATTATTATTTCTTATGCTATCTCTGAGAAAATCACCCGAGGGAACTCAAACTACCCAAACCGAGGGAAACCACCACCCAAACTACAAAGCGTCTACAAAGAACTGCAAAAGAAAAAATTTCCCGCACTTAGAGCTAAGCAAGCCTTGCAAGCTATTTACTTAGTCTCTGCACATTATGTACAACCTAGCATTAGCTTTGCCCAAGTCGCTAGTAACAAAATATTAAAAAAATACAGATTACCAATATGATCCAAATAGAAACCACAAATGACGTGAAGGAACTAAAAGACATGTTAAAAACTTTAATCAAACAAATAGAAACTGTGCTAAACCTACTTATAACTATGTTATCGCCCAATTTTCGAAGTTCCATCAAAATTCTAAACTACTTGATATATAGTACAAAGCATCCAGATAGCACTGCTTATGAAGGAACTGCAATAATAATTAGGTCATTGATAAGGCATCGCCATATAAATGAATTTTGTAAAATCTATATCCAAGCAGCTAACGTTAGCATAAACAACTATAACGGTTTACTTACTCTTAGTGCCATTTACAGTCCTTGACGGCATATAATAAACATACAGCAATATCAAGATTTTTTCAACCTACTCAGCAATAGGATTCTTACAAGAGCGACTGTAATGCTAAACACGCTTACTGGGAATATAGATTATTAAATCCGAAATGCACACAATTGTATATAGCAATCTTCTTCTTTAGGTGCCGTCTTCTTGGCGAAGGTTGGCGATGACCTCTGCAAAGTTTTCCCTATTTTGGGCTTTCCTTATTAAACTTTGAAAGTCTAATCCTGTCCAATCTTTGATGTTGCGCAGCCAGGTCATTTGTCGTCTACTCGGGTCGCGTCTGCCTTCTATTTTCCCTTCTATAATAAGCTGTATATATAATTTCCCTTCTATATGGCAATAAATAGTAATAATTTTGGATATATATCAACAGGTGAAACTACATACTGACGAACCAAACCCAACAGAACTCCAGACTTGGTTGATTTTTGTGTCACTAAGGGAATTTCATTGGAACTTCAAACAGTATAATCTTGTTTGAATTGTCATATGACCACTCTTCTATCAAGGTTACGATATCTATAGAAATTATTGGAAAGAGACATCCACCCTACCTAGGTAATAAATTGATGAATTGGGAAATAATTTGGACTATTATTATTAAGACATTAAGTAGATACAAAAATACCTCTGAGATGTAACGGCAATGTAAAATAATACAATAGGCATCTTGTCAGTTAATACCAACCGGATCATTGCAAGCTAAACAACAACACCTACCTAATGAAAAAAATGCAGAAAAGCGAGGATTAAGGAAAACATGGCAGAGAACACGCTCCCTCATGATATAACTAAATTGAACCAAGCTACCGCGCAATTAAAAATTTTTCTAAATAATCATAAGGATAATAGTATTCAGTATTATCTGAAAAACTTATCAGCAACAGAAATCACCGAGTACTCAGCTCGGTACTAAGTTCGATTTAATTTCCATCTCGACTTGGCAACACTGAAATTAAATCGACCTTAGTTAACCAACCCTTCTATTTAAATAAGTAATGGAAGATGGGCTAGGAAAAGCCAAACATTTGCCGATCACCTGGTGAATGTGTTACAGCCAAACCCTCCAGACAGCAACAACCTTAACATAACAAACAAGACCCAAAAGTTTTTAGAATCACTGTATCAACTTGAACTAACCTTGGAAAAATTTACCACTAAACAAGTTTATCAGAAGATACAATCAAACGTAACTGTTTTGTATAAAACTTAATGAGGTCGCTGGTTAAATGATATTCAATAACTAATAATAATGAAAAAATGAAATAATTTGTTTGTAAATCAATTAGCGAAAAATAGCAAATATAACTGTCAATAACTTAGGAAATTAACTGGTCTTACTCATTATTGATGTTTGTACAAAGAATATAGACTTACCTTTTGAAATATTGGAATCGTAGCCAAGGAAATCTCGTTGGTACCGTCGGGGCGCCGGCCGACGCGGCTCTATGGCACGAGAGCTAACAAACTTGGTGCGTTTCGTTCGCTGTCTTGAGATGAAATGTTTTTAGATTGCAGGTCAGAAAAGAATCTTTTGGCCGTTGGGTAGAAGAGGGTACATCAATAAATCACCCTATTGTATTGTAATTGAGACCGTAATACGAAACCGTACACTTGTGTGCATATTTGTGACACAGAATACAAAGGAAGTCAAATTCTTCGCACTTATAACATAATACATAAGACAACCAGTTTTTACAGGAAGCAATATATTTACCAAAGTCGTTAGGATACATAGCATTATATTAGATCACATTACAGTACCGTAACAGAAATATTAATAGTAAAAATATGAAAAGAAATAGTATATACTTTCCCAAACAGTAACCCTAAAAAGTTTCTTTTATATGACCTAATTACCACTAAAATCCTTAAAAAACTCTTTGAAAAATAAAATTCTGTACTAGCTTCTGTACTTCTGTGTAAACACAAATATTCAATGCAATCCTAAGAACGGGCTACTACCCCAGTCCATGGAAATTGGCACAAATTATTGCAATTCCTAAGCCAGGTAAACCTACAGAAGACATTAGATCATATAGAACTATTAGCGTACTGCCGATGATGTCAAAGGTTTTTGAAAAACTGCAGTTGGACATGTTACAACCAATTTTTACAGAACGCCAACTAATATCTAACCACCAGTTTGAATTCAGACAACAACATGCCACCACTATGCAAATACATAGAGTCTGTAATTTTATTTATAAACCTCTAGAAGAAAGAAGATACTGTTCAGCAGCTTGTTAGATATTTCTCAAGCCTTTGACAGAGTTTATTATACTGGGCTACTCTACGAACTTGGGAGAAGTTCATGAAACGAGTATTTTACTGCTACCTTAACAAATCCCATTGGTTATTGTTTCGTTTATGGCAACGTATGATTACTCTAACCCCAAACCTAATTTATTAAAAAATAATAATAATAGTAATATTTTTTATATTAAAAATAAAGATATTAATCTCTAGACAAAGTACTGTATATGCAGTTTCGTAATAAGTTTTAAATTCAAGAAATTCAACATGCTACATGGTATGTACCTAATCAGTTCATTACGCATAACCTTCAAGTTAATATTGTTAAGGAAGAGATCACAAATTGCTCCCAAAAATATGCTCTGAGGCTTCAAAACCATCCTCACAATCTTGCAACGAACCTTATGAGGCCACTACCAAATTAAAGCCTAAAGCGACACACTCCCAGTGATCTTTCAACAAAATTTCTAAACTGAGTGTTTTTCATATTTTTAGTGTAGATCCAATTTTTGTTAAAATTGAAATATAAGTAGGAAGTTCTTGGTGAAAGAAATATAAATAAACATAAACCGTTCCCAAGATGAAGAACTTAAACTCCCATGGTTTTGTACAAAAGTGAAGAAAATATGTAAAGAAAAGAAAAAAGCGTACCTTAAATATATGTCAACCAAAACACAAGGGGCATACCATAATATTACAAGACAATTAGAAACAAAACACATACACTATTTGAAAAAATAAAAAATGATCACTGAGAACGCCTTTCAAAAGAAATAAAACATGATTTTTACGGTCTGCAAAAGGAAATATAGTGCTTTATGCTTCATAAGAGGTTAAAGAACAGAGTTAAAGGAACTAATAGAACCAAAACACATAGAAAAGGATACGTGGAGTGATTACTTAAAACAGCTCTATACAGAGGAAGAACAAACGACGCTAGATCCGGAAACATTAGAAATTACCACAATGAAGAACTTAATATAAATGTACAGGAAGTTTGTAATATACTTCAAAAGCTGAAGAACTGAAAAGCAGCAGGTAAAGACGGGATTCCAAATGAATTACTAAAATATTGTGGAGCAGCAATGACAGAATAATTAACAACATTAATTAATAAAATTATAAATCACAATAAAATACCGAAAGAATGGAGAAAGAACGAACTAATTTTACTATTCAAAAATGGAGATATAAAACAGCCAGAAAACTACAGAGGTATTAACTTGTTAAATACTGCCCTAAAACTTACAACTAAAATTTTGCAGGTACCAATAAACCAGATGATAAGTTTAGCAATAAACAATAGGGTTTTTGTAGGCTAAGATCGTGTACAGGTGCAATATTTGTTATAAAGCAAATTACTGACAATTTGCTAGAGTATAATAACTAATAACCCAACATTTCTGTGTCTGATTGACCTAAAGAAAGCATTTGACATAGTAATAGTCAAAGATGTATGCCATCTTCTGTATAATAGAGCAGTTTCCCTAAATATAATAAAAACTATCGAAAAAATCTACGAAAAAAAAATGAAATGAAAGTCAGAATAGACGGAAAACTTACAGAACCTACAGAAATAGGCAGCGGAAAAAGACAAAGAGATTCATTGACCCTCATGCTCTTCAATTTAATCACGAATAAAATCCTCAAAACCGTTAACAAATGAAGAGGGTACAGAATGGGAAACAAAGAAATAAAACCACTCTGTTACGCAGACGCAGTACTGATAGCCCAAGATAAAGATAGACTGCAAAGACTGTTCCACAAATTTAACATAAAGGCAAAAGAACTTAATATGACAATCTCATCTCAGAAAACTAAAACAATAGTAGTCCACAAAGAACCAACCAGATGTAAAATAAAAATTAATGGCATCAGTATTAAACAAGTAATGGAAATAAAATACCTGGGAATTACACTGTCAAGCTGTGGAGACCTGGACAAAGAAGTGGGAGATCAAGTACAAAAAGCAAATAGTCTGGCAGGATGCCTTAATAACACTATATGGCTAAACAGGCACATTAACACCGAGGTGAAGTCAAAAATTTATAAAGCCAGTGAAAGACCAATATTAACAGATATCTCGTAAATAAGACCCGACACAGCCACAACGCAAAGGCTACTGGAAACGGCCGAGATGAGAGTACTGAGAAGAAAAACAGAAAAGACGCTGAGAGATGGAAAGAGAACTGAAGACATTAGAAGAAAATGTAACGTACAATGTATAAATAAATGGACGCAAAATAAAAAAAAAATAGAATAACCACATAAGCAGAATGGAGGAGTCTCTTATCGTCAAAATAGCAAGAGATGAGTCACCAATCGGCAAAAGAAGTATCGGAAAACCGCGTAAAAGATGAAGTGACAACCTTTCATAGAGGTATTAATCCGCCAATGAACAAGCAGAATTGCTTATAAAGAGGAAGAAGAAGAAGAAGAAAAAAATAGAAAATAAATAAATGAGAAGATGAAATAAAATCTGAGAAAAAATTTCTCTCGTTGTTCTTAACACTTTCATTCCTGTAGTTCTCATCAATCTTTTGTAGGCGACGTTTTAGCTCTTGTTTATACTGCGTATGTTAGTACTGGCCTTACACATGTTTAATATATCCGAATTTATATATCCAAACAAGAGTTGGTTGTTTCCACGCAGGGCATAATGTCTTTTTTTTCAAGCTGGGAAATTTTACGTTCCCTTTGAAAAATGTAATGCTTTATCATCGACCTCGTGTCTTAATAATGATAATGTTCGTTACACAAATTATCCAATTTAAGGTTTATTTGCCCTCATTATGTGGCTAGTTCAAATTACTTTATAGACTTTTTCACTGATAGGATCGAAAACGTTCTGCAAATTTATAAATCATTTTGGATAATTTTTAAAATTTTTACACCACTTTACCAAAAGGAATTTTTTACTTTATTGTATTTTTTTTTTAAATTATGGTTTACAACCAACCACTGTGAATTTTCTTTTCAAAAATTGATTAAACGTTTAACTCTCTGTTAAGGTAGTAAACCATGAGAAAGTTTAAATGTCAACAACTTGATTTGATTTTGGCCTAAAACATTACGTTTTGTTTTGTTTTAAAAAGAACTTAATATTATTAACAGAAATAGTCCATTAGTTGTTTATTTGTTTTATTGCAACTTAACAGCAAATAGGTATAAGGTTTATAAAATACATTTCTTTAATATGCATAACCCGTTGCAAATAGTGCACTGGCAGAGAAAATGCACCTACATTAAATTTTTAAAGCAGCAAAATCAACTTTAATATACTCGATTACCGTACAGCGAAACAAAACTGCCTAACACAGCAGTCTTTTCTCGCTAACGTGCTTTTCCTCTTAAGGTATAAGCAGCTAACAGCAGCGAGGATTTATACAAATTGGATATTTTAGAAGTTAAGTCTGTTTCTATCATAAAGCAACGGCCTTAATTTGCCGTGATTTTTTTTAAATCGTTATTTTCCGAACTAATAAGAGTATAACAACTGATATTTAATATTTTTTGAGATTGTGGGTGTACGGTTAAAATTTTTACGAAATAATAGAGATGGGCACCTGAGTGGTTTATCACTTCCGTTCACGACCGCTCGCAGTTACTTAATTTCATTTACGTGTGTTCGCGTGCGTAAGTTTCTAAATTATGCTTCACTTAAAAACACTTGATTCATAATGTAAATGTTACATGAACATAAATTAAGTTTACTTCAAATTTAATGATAATATAAACATACAAATCGACGTATGTCAGTGAGATTTTCTTTAGATCTAATAGTTGTCTTTTTTCTTGCCTTTGAAAATGTATTTATGCATACAATTGTTACAATTTATAATTTTTCTTTTGGGAAATGAAGGGGAGCCTGGATGATTACTGGGCTTGGAGATAGGGTAAGCAAATAAATTAAAACGTTTGTGAATAGCTACTCGTCATTTGGTTGGAGAGCTGAGTCATAGATAAGCATTCTTTTATTTGGGGAGGTAACTACAAAAAAGAAATAAAAAAAAAATACTTACAAATTGAACTCTCGGAGTAAAGCAACATTGCTGATAACATTCACCAGATCTTTTCCATATCCTAGACTGCCCATCTGATGAGTCTCTGTTAAATCTTGATTCATGCGTGAAAAGAACCACTCCAATCGTTAACACCCCAATTTAGATGTTGAAGAGCGAAGTGTAAACGTTGCCTCCGATGATCTGCTGTTAATAGAGGTCCTGTGACAGGTATTCTGGACCTTAATCCATATTCGTTTTAGCTATTTCGAACGATATAAATGGAAACTGGGTTTCCTTGGACATCATTTAACTTGTAACCTAAGAAAGCGATCTCAAACTTAACTTGTAGTTCTTCGTCTACCTTGACGTGGTCTCCTGGTATATTATCCTGTTTTCCGAAATCTTTGTATTGCATCTAACACTATACTTCGAGAAATTCCTAAAGCATTTGTGATGTAACGAATGTGCACCTGTAAAGCAACAGCTTGTTCTACTTCTTCCAGTGTCATATTTTTTTAATGCAAGTTTTAAAGACAAGATAATACAAAAACCTACAGGCGAACTTATAATCAGGTACAGTACCACAATAAACTTAACCCTTAACTACAGACATTCCATTATTACAACGTAAAACAGAGCCCCGGTATTTTTTACCGGTGATTATAAAATGGAGTCAAATATAAAGTCAAATATAAAGTTAATAAAAAAAGTTCACTATGTATTTTTCTGTAGTGTCTAGATATGGGAGAACTGGTGAAATTACTGATTTTAATAATAAAATACAAAATTTTTAAAGAATAATCTATTAAACGATAATTTTGGTAACATTTTTGGTCTATTGAAACAAACAGCCATAAATGCTATGAACAAAAATTTAGATTTTTTTTAAACAAATAAACCTAATATAGAATCATAAGAGAAACATAAAATAGCATTTACAAAAATCTATACATCCATGAGTAAAAATCTACAGGAGGTAAAATTTAAAAAAAAAATTAAGTGGCACATTCCTTGCAAACTCTTGCCGTGCATTGCAAACATATCGGAGTCTTGCACATTATACAAATATCAGTGGTTTTTCTTTCTTCAGTGATTCAGTATCATGGTCTGTTCGTAAATACCCTGCATCTGAGTCCGCACCACTTGCGACAGAATCATTTTTGTCATTCCATTTTTGCAAATTTTTTTCAATTTTTATTACCAAATTTAACCATCTTTGAAGGTTCAGGATACCTTCCTGAGTCCATTTCTTTACTCTTTTCTTAAGCACAAAAAAAAATATTATACAGTTTTAACAGATTTTTACCCAGATATTTAGTGGCTCAAAACATGTACACGTAGACACTGATGATGAAATATGGATTCCGAAAACGTTTTGTCTTTATGATATAGGGCTTTTTAATTATATACCTTTTATAAAGGATTTTAATACATTTTTGTGATACATGGTATACGGCCAGCTACAGGAACTTAGTTTCCTTGTGGATTTTAAACTACCTGTTAATTTATTTTTAATAAAAAATAGAATTACGAAAATAAAGTTTAAATTAATTTTCAAATTCAGGTAGTTAGAATTGTCAACATTGATTAAAACTTTAGAATCCACAGCCGATTAGTAAAGCTGTTGCTCATTTCTCGTAACCATTAAAACCGTTCATTAGGAAGCGAAATTTAGCAACAGACATTATGGAGTTGATGAGGGTTGAAACTTTATTATATATAAAGAATGGGTAGCAGTTATAAATAAATTTCCGTAAATTTTGTATATAATTTTGAATGATTATCTTACTAAATAAAATACTGACAACGAGGAAATCATATTTAAAAGAGAGAGTAAAAAATTAGTGAGAAAGGATTTATATTCACATAACTGTATTATGTAATTAATTATAATTATATAAGGCAGAAACGTAATGTTTTTAACAAAATATCATAACTATAAAATATTTTTCTTTACAGAAATCTAACCTCTGAGAAGGTTACGCAAAAAATATTAATCTAATATACTTTCTTCTTCTTCAAGTGCCATCTTCGTTCCGAAGGTTGGCGATCATCAGGGCTATACGTATTTTCGAAACTGCTGACCGAAACAATTCGTTGTTGCTACAGCTATACCATTTCCGTAGATTCTTTAGCCAGGAGTTTCGTCTTCTTCCTATGGACCTTTTTCCTGCTATTTTCACTTGCATAATTATTCGAAGCAGTTCATATCTTTCGTCTCTTGTAATGTGTCCCAAGTATTGCAGTTTTCGTTTTTTGATCGTAAATATGACTTCCTTTTCTTTATTCATTCTTCTCAAGACTTCGACATTTGTGACTTTCTCGGTCCATGATATTCTCAGGATTCTGCGATACATCCACAGTTCAAATTCCTATAATTTTTTGGTATCAATCTTTTTCAACGTCCATGACTCCATTCCGTAGAACAGCACAGAAAGTACGTAACATCTCATCAGGCGAAGTTTCATTTCAAGGCTTAAATCTCTTCCGCAGAACACTCATTCTTCATTTTAGTGAATATGGTTCTGGCTTTTTCTATTCTTATTTTGATTTCTGCTGAGCTATCGTTGTCTTCATTTATAAAAGTGCCTAAATATTTGTATTTGCTAACTCGATCGATAATTTCATTTTGTAAATATAAATTTTGGACATTTTGCGTTGATGTCGATATTACCATAAATTTAGTTTTCTTTATGTTTAAAGATAGTCCATATTCTTCGCTGCAGTCTGCTATCTTATTCACCTAATATACTAATGTATCCAATTAATTCCAATCTATAACAATTCTTACTCAATTATGGAATTTTGGGCAGTTATCTTAGCGTTATCTTGATTTTGATCGAAAAATTCAGTTAATTTTAACGAAAAATTACAATACTACGTGTTTTACGCGTATATTTTGTAAACTATGTCAAGTTTATAGTAATTTCGGTATGCAAAGTTGCACAGTGACTATACCACATTATTTGTGAAACAAATTTTGCTTCGCTTGTTACAGATATTTTATTTTGTGATAGCTAATGATAAGCCAAGTCCATCAAAAAATTCTAAATTGTGATTCTAAACATAATCTAATTTTTAATTCTTGTATTTCTGGCATTTTCCCTCTTTCATCGTAGAACAGTTTCCTAGTGTACTCCTCACATCATAGTTTCTTTGGTAAATTTATTACTTATACTCCACTCTTGTCTTTTATGTCTTTTTGTTAACTTTTTTATCCATTTCGGTAACTTGCATATCGTTCATTTCTGTGCATTGTTTTATTAAATGCATTGCCTTAGCTGTTTTAATTGATTCCTTACTTATTCGATTGTAACGATCCAAAGAACCTACATTTTCCTTTATTCTATTTAATTCAGAACGCAATAATTTTTATATGACCCTGTATAACTTAATCCGTTTTAAAAGTTTATCCTCTAATTAAATTTGTGCTAATTACTGATTCTTGAGAGATGACAGAAGCTTCTTCTTTTTTAATTGGTCGAATTTAACCGAACGATTTAAGCTGTGGCATAATTTCGACAGGTGTAAGCTTGCTTCGAGTAAAATATTGCGTCACTCCATATCTGATCGCACAGTGGGCCACTTGTGTTGGTTTTTTCACAAAATGTCTATCAGGTAAGCCATTATATATTTTCTATAGGCTATATTCTGCAGGTGTTAGTGTGAATAAGTTATTAACAGCTTCTTTTCCCACTTTTTTCAGAAGGAAACAATAGAGAACTTTCGTTCCAAATATTCTACTGCTTTGTCTGTCTTTGTGTACTATTGGTCCTCCAATTTTAGTTTTTTATCTGACTTGTCTATCATTTAGGATTATGACAGGCATATTTTTGAATGACCAACTTACGACAAACAGTTGAGTCATCTAGTTTCAAAACCCGACAATTCCACTGAGGTCAAATGTTGGGAAATTTAAAAAAAACTGTTTTGGTATGAAAGTTAAGCTTAGGGATATTCATATTTTTTTATTAGTTAAAAGATATGTTTCTGAATTAAAAACCATTTGTAATTATTCTGGAAATACGTAATTTTAAATAAAATTTAAATAACAAAAATCGACTTGTCGGGTTTTAATTTTTACTTACGGATTTGTCGGGTTTTCAAACTAAAGTGTATGGAATTGTCGGAGTTTGAATTATATCCAGTGAAACAAAACAAACATTGTTGTTTTATCATATATTTGGTTTTATTTTGACAAAAAACATTAAGTTAAACTATTAAATCCGAATCTTCGTCAACTGATTCACACAAATGGACATTGTTTCTTATCTCTGGAATTTCGTTGTCTTCGACATTATCATATTGTTTGAAAATATCATCAACATGTTTTAGAGTTTTATGTTTTATGTAGATTGGAACATCATCATCATCATCATTGGTGCTACAGCCCTATAAAAGAGCTTCGACCTTCCCAAGTCTATTACGCCAGTTAGTTCTATCCATTGCCAACTGTTGCCAGTTGGCTGCGCCTATTTGTCTACCATCCTCATCTACACCATCCCTTCATCTGAGTTTTGGCCTACCCCTATTTCTACTTTCCAGAGGTTGCGGCATAAGGATTCTTCTAGGAGGGTTGTTCTGCTGTGATCTTGCCAGATGTCCTACCCATCTTAGTCTTCCTATTTTAATAAAGGATACTATGTCTTTACCACCAAATATATATTTATATCTGTGATATATCTCGTAGTTGTACCTCCTTCTCCAAACACCATTTTCACAGATGCCACCGAATATTCTTCTCAGGATCCTTCGTTCAAATATAAGCAGGAGACTTTCATCTGCCTTGAAAATGGTCCATGTCTCCGACCCATTTGTCAACACTGGTTGTATAAGGGTTTTGTATATGGTTATTTTTGTTTTTTGGCTTCTCATATGTCTACTCAGTCCAAAATAGCATTTGTTTGCTAGGATTATTCTTCGCTTGATTTCTTCCGTCATGACGTTCTCCTTCGTGATCAGGGAGCCTAAGTATGTGAATTTGACCACCACTTCAAAGGTAGAATTACGAACCGTAAATTGGTGGCCGATGTTTATGGCTCTATTGTTGGGTAGGGATGGGAAAAACCTACCAGTTTTAACCAAAAACCGGTTTTTTTACTTCGCAATAACCGGTTTTATCGGTTGTTTTTTTGTCTCGGGTATAACCGGTTTTTTATTTTTAAAGTAAAAACCGGTTATTAGGTTTTTCCGGTAATTAGGATTAGGTTAGGTATTATTTTGGATCCCAATCATAATTATTATTCTCAAGTAATTATTCCAAACAAAACCATAATTCAAATTTTATTTTATTTTATAAATACAGAAGCAAACTGAAAGTGCAAACTTGTAACCTATTGGTTTAAAAAAAACCGGTTTTTTTGGCCGGTTATAACCGCCAGGTTAAACCGTAAGCAAAAAACCGGTATAACCGAAAACCGGTGTTTTGTCAAAAACCGCCATCCCTATTGTTGGATGTTGATGCCATTATCTTAGTTTTATCTTCATTTACTTGCAGGCCCATATTTTTTGAGGTGTTTGACACGGTAGTATACATTTCTTCTAGCTTTCCTTTAGCTGTGCGGGCACAACACGCAAGCTAGAAGATTAGAACATACTTTTAACGAATTTTCCTTTTTTAAATACAGACTTATATTCCCCTAGATCATATTTATAAGACTGTTCCCCTCTCAAAGTTACAACTTTGCTTTTTTCACCCCTTAATAGAAATTTCTTGTGCAAGCCACACAAGAGAGGGACAGATGGAAAGAGCTGAGGGAGACCTATGTTCAGCAGTGAAAGTATATAGGTTGATGATGATAATGATGAATAGAAATCTTTTGCTCATATTAAATCGAAAGTGCCATTGTGCAGGAGGTTTAAGTGCAGTGTGGCAATCTTTTTTCCAGTCGTACACCATCACATCTCAACCCAAGATATAAAGAGTTTCATAGACTTTAAAAATTTTAATCAATTCTTCTGAAGAAACAGTGGTGTCTTTTTTTAATACTTTTTTCGATCTTTGCAAATACCCTGTCTGGGGGAATAAATGAATGTCCAGCCACAGGGAATATAACCTCCAAGTGTTTTATAAATAAAGTTGCATCTACACTAAACCGTTTAGTGCACATAGTTATTATGATGGAATTTTTTATGTTATCCTCCGCACCCATCTGCAACAAATCGTACAGTGCGTATATCATCATCGAAGTTTGTATGGCAAAGCTTGTGTTAAACGGCACTGACTATTTCATTTGCTTCTTTTAAATGTTGATCTTCTGTCCATGTATACAAAAACACATTTTTCTTAGTCAGCGGCAAATAGGATGAACCTGTTACAGCAGAAAAATTGTACGTATATAACTGCCGGCTGTAATAAACAGACTAAACAGGAATCTTCGGCATAGCCTGATTCTTTTGATAGTCAAGGATATGGTTTTAAGGCCTTGCTTTTCTTCTTGGAGTAAACTAAAATTTAAACTTTTCTTCTTGGAGTAAACTTTTTTTGCTCGTAACGTATGTATGCGTTTTTCGGTTAATAATGTATTTTTAAGTTCACTATTTTTTTAAACTTTTTTTTTCTGTTACCTAAAGTTAGAACAAACATCAGTTTTATGGACACCAAAGCCAATATTGTAGCAGGTATTGAAAATATGCCGAAACTAACTTTTTTCTACAGCAACACATCGTTTTTCAGCAAACTATAAAAATTTACGATCACCGCCTCTGTGCTCACGAGCCAGTTGTTGTCCATCATGATATCTCCTTAACACACCGAACACTCTGTATTTTTTACTTTTATAATATTCAGAAAGGTTTGTTGACAAACAGGTATTTTTTTGTTAGACTTGTTAGAAATGTTAACATAGTATTGTATTGAAATTTTTTTTTATGTTTTGTATTTCCTGTTCGTCCTGACCGTTTTATATTTTATCTATCGCAAAATTTTATTATATAGTTATCTTGTCCTATTTTATTTGCATGTGAATAAAAAAATTAGATAAAACTGTTGAACATCTCGCATTATGAGAGTAGAACATCTATATGATTTGAAAGCATGTTTACAAGATGCATACGATGGAAAATCATGTGCTTTATATCTAAAAAAATTGTATGACCAAGTAATTCGTGACCATATTATGTCCTACAAGCCGTCAATTTATCATTACAGGAGAGAACATGCTCCCCTTTGACTTTACTTACTTAGAGATCTTATCTTTTTTTATGCATAAAGATTACATTTTAAGAAATCGAGAAACTACATGTCCATACGAAAAATATGTTTCAGTCTCATAATTATGCAAACATGCCTGGGACCATGAAGCACAAAGTACAATGGAAAGATGCATCAATAGTTATGAAAGAAACATACATCAACAAGAAAAAATTTCAAAAAAACAGCCCTCATCTTAATGAAGAAAACTGTGTAGCAAACCTGTCCATGGAATGTAGCAGGCTCTGCTTACCAATACTAAAAGAAAAAGTCAAAACATAACTATTTACCTACTCGATTAAGGTCAAGTACGTCATCCGTCATATTGTTAAAACAAAGCGCCGATTAATAAATAGCTACAGGTTGAAATTGTTTCTCATTTTTAAATAACCAATTTTTTTAAACAATTTCTAGGGTGGAAATCGAAATGTCAAAAAAAAACGTACAATTTTATTTTTATTACAATCAATTGTGGTTTAATCCCATATAAACCCAATATTAATATCGGTAGTATATTTTTGAATAAAGAATAGCGGCTCAAAAAGTGTACCACGAATTTTGCCGAGGAGTGTAGAATTATTTAACCGAAATTTTAATCTGATCGGCTTTGGCATGTACCAACATTTCAAGAGGCCAAGAGTCAGTTACTCTCGAGCTGCGTTACTTGTCGGCCATGCAGTGCACTAAGGCACTGACATTGTCGGCATTTGCCGGTATTACCATCAATCGCCCTCCATTCTCCATACACATTCAGAGGAGAAATGGCTGCAGTTATTACAAGAATTCCTTCGCGTATTATGAACATTTCCTGCTATCCTGATGCTTCTCATTCTCTCAACTCCTCGCGCTCTTTATGAATGTTTTATTGGCCTAAATTAAATTTTGAGCTGAAATAGTGTGGTCGAAAGACAACTTTACGCCTTTTCAAGCTCTTATCTTATCAATTTTAGTGCTTCTGCATGTTGCAGGTGCTCGCATTTCAAGCCATCCTTAATTGTGGGAAAATTACGTCTAACTGTAATTAAAACTAAAGAGCGAGTGATTAATTTTTTTAGTTACTCGTGCGAAAATAATCTTTTTAAGAGATCCTAAATATTTCTTGTATTTTATATTGAAAATAAACCAAACCATTTTTGTAGACTAAATTGTATGAAATCATACTGAAATTAAACACACAATAATTAAGTATTACTCCTTCCCTCTCCAACTCTGTTAAGTATAATTGAATAATATTGTTCACACGGAACTTAAATCCACAACGACCAATAAATTTACCTATTGGAATAGGTTTCAATATGAAGTTAATGCAAAATGAGTTAAATGAGTTTGTTGAGACTATGATACAATTTGAATAAAAAACATTCAAATATAAGATTTTTTGTCAAATTGATGTACACACAAGGCAAAAAACTATTAAGAAACATCAACAAAGAAATAAAACAAAGATGCCAAGCTGATAATCAATACTATTACCACAATATATGCAAACAAATAATTGGAATAGAGACCGAAATCATAGTTATTTATGTACCAAATCGGTAAAGTAACTCTTTATCGAACGAGTCTGATATTACGAGTGGAGCGAGCAATGCGAGGGAGGCGAGTAACAGAAGAGTTCGATAAAAGTGTTTACTGACGTCATGCATACAAAATTTTATCACGAACCATAAAAAACATTAATAAGTAGTTTTAAAAATTTAGCAACAAAATAATTTTAGACAAAATAAAAATTTAAAGAAAGAAATAATAGTCCTGAAAAAAAAAGATGGTTAAACGAGAGGAATTAAAGAAGCGGCTCTAATTATGTTAAATAAAACCAATTGTGTAGAAGTTTCTTTGGCAGAATGCAGTAGGATCTGTTAATTATAAATTAAAAGAGGAAATCATTCCAACGAACATACCACTATTAGTAAGACAATAGCATATGGAGGACACATCATTTATGTTTGATTTTATATGTGTGTTATTTTAAGAGTTTGGTGTTAATAATAAGAGTAAATTAAATGTAAAACCATATACTTATCATATCGGGATAGTATCATGAGGTTTTTTCTTGGTTTTTTCCTCGTGGTTTTCTATGAAATCGCTAACAGGAGAATTTTACTGTCATCATTGGATGTGATTGTCTTTTTAAAAACAAATTTCATATTATGATTTTTTCGACGATTACTCTTAAATTAAAGTTGATTTCATGTAATCTAATAAACTATCTTACAATAAAATCCTCCCAGGAACGCAACTCATAATATTAACATTATCATTTTAAAGTTATCTGGGCTTTAAAATGTATAATGTACGTCTAAATTGTCAATATAAATGAGCCAGATAAAACTAAAATATTAGAAGAATTTTTACCAAGTAACAAAAACAAAATTTGTTTAATTTATTAATATTTTGTATTTTGAGAACGATTTCCGAAGTGAAAAAGTAAAATTATAGCTTACTCCCAACAAAAATAGTAAATTTCCCTTGAAAGTTGTCAAGTATATTGTCAGATTGTTAATGATGTTAAATTAACTACCAAATCGACTGTATTTTGCAAGCACCCCTACTATACGAATTTAACCTACTTTGAGCTCAATTTATGTTGAGCTGTCCAGATTCCCAGTCACGTAAATATAACATATGCAAGAAGTTCTGATTGGTCAGTCAATACCTGTTCTCTGAAAGTTTCCGGAACGGAGCGTACGGAGCAATCACAACTAACGTCCCAATTGGAGAGTCTTGAAATTAATCATGCAAATGCTACCTTCGAGTTAGAATGTTTGTCACAAATATTTGTTATTTTTGATCCATCTACAATAAACTTTATAATCGGAACATGAAAATATTTATTTTTAAATAGTTGTCAAACTCAATAACAAATTAAACCGATTGCATATGATAAAGCAAAAAACAAACATAGGTACACTTGTTGATATTTATTTACCGCAATTTACGATCTACACAATATATTAAACTACTTGATAAAATGAACTTTTAGCAGTTCTACCGTTCTTGTAATTTTTTTCTTTACAAGTGCTATTGATTAGTAATAATTAATTCATAATATGTCAGTCCACTTGTAAAGCCTCCGTTTAAAATTAAGACACAAAGTTTAAAGTCTTTCAGGCATTACTAGTGTTGTGAATTTATTAATTGTTATGTCTTTAATTTATAATGTCTTTACTAATTTATTATATTGTTCCTACTTTAATTTATTAAAAGGCACGATAATTTATATAAGTTTATTTCTCACTAAATAATACACATAATTTATTTAGGCGAGCGTAACAAAAATATCGCGAGCGCGAATCTTCTTTATTCACTGTTCCTTCCAAATAAAATGTCCTTTATATATGCCATTGCCTTTACGCTAGAATCATCGAACAACCTTCTCGATTAGTGGCGAAATTATAACGGTAAGGCAAACGGGTATTTTTACATCGGCTCGACCGTTTCTGGAAGGTCCATTCAGGTAAATTTCTGCCGGCTAATAGAATACTCTCGTAAAATCTAAAAACAGAACACATTAGTCATAATATTTACGGTTATTTTAGGCCAGGATAATTATCGTAACATTGCCCCCCTCTTAAAAGATGGTTCCTCCTGGAACCTTGTCGGGACTGAAACCGGAACTGTATGCTGGTATCGGCAACTGGACCCTCTTTTACAACTTCCAGTTGTATAAAAATGACAAGGGACGGTTTTCTCTCTGCACCAGTAACTATGCGGATTGCAACAGACTAACACCTGGACTTCGGTGTCTTTAAAGATCTCCTCCACCATATTTCGGATAACCCTCCAATCTAATTGGCGGCACTCCAACTTTGGCATGGCTAACTTTTGCACGTCGGACTCTAGTACGTGCTCTCTCAATTGAAGTAAGGCTTCCCACACATCTCGGTAGGTAGGTTGGTCACGGGCAGTGTCTTTTGTTACCAGGTAGAAAAGGTAACGTGATGCATCTTGGAGTTTCAAGGTTTTACCAGGAGCTGGCACCTGGCATTGAAGTTCTGCAACTCGACCAAACTTCCTTCGAAAGACGGATGCCAACCCTGGTGCGTCTTTGATACTGGCCGGGATGGTAAGGGCCAGCGAGTAGTCATCGGGGAGCGCGAGTAGATCTTGCTTTTCTTCAGTGGTAACACCATGTCTTGCTTTACCGGTACCTCCATAGGCACCCATGAATTCCTCAAACGTGAGGTCAGACACGTCTTGGACTTGGTTTACTTCCACTTCTTCATCTACGTCGTGGTCACCTTCGAAAGACGCCAGCCGGTTATGGTGTACTATCATCGGCTTTCCCCTCGGAATCTTGCTTATTCGGTAGATGACATCGTTGATCTTCTCCATGATGAGGTATGGACCTTCCCAAAACTGCTGCAATTTGGGAGAACAACCTTTTCGCTTCTTGGGATTATACAGCCATACTTTGTCGTTCTTCTTAAAGCAACCCTTTTCGGCTTGTGTATCGTACCGTTTCTTCATTCGGTCGCTAGCGATCTGAAGGTGGGAACGGACCAACTCATGTACATCGTCCATTCTTCTTCGTAATTCGATCACATAATCTTCACCTGCTACATCTTCTCCAGGTCGACACCCAAATTCTAGATCACAAGGTAGTCGCATTTCGCGTCCGAATAGGACTCTGGCTGGTGTCTGGCCCGTTGATTCGTTAACAGCAGATCTGTAGGCCATTGTGAAGAACGGAAGGTATTGGTCCCAGTCTCGCTGATGATCGGACACCATCTTTGTCAAATACTTGCCAACTGTCCTATTCATTCGTTCTACCATACCATCCGATTGCGGATGATACGCGGTAGTTCTTGTTTTCTTCATGCCTAGTCTATCACATATTCCTTGGAATAGATCACTTTCAAAGTTCCTGCCTTGGTCACTATGGATCTCCAAAGGCACTCCAAATCGGCTGATATATTCTTGGATCAACTTATCTGCAACGGTGGCGGCCTTCTGGTCTGGAAGTGCATAAATCTCGACCCACTTAGTGAAGTAATCCATTACTACCAACATGTACTTGCCCCCATTTTCACTTTCTGGAAATGGCCCTGCAATGTCCAAAGCTATTCTTTCAAACGGGCTTCCAACATTATATTGTCTCATAGGAGCTCTCCTTTTCCGGTGAGGCCCGTTACTCGTAGCACAAATAGTACATTTCTTACACCAGTCTTTTACGTCGTCGGAACTGTTCATCCAATAAAACCGTTCCCGAATTCGCTGAAGGGTTTTCCTTACACCAAAATGCCCTCCCGATGGACTGTCGTGTAACTGACGAAGTACTTCGGCTATTCTGCTCTTTGGGATCACCAACTGTCTTCTTTTCTCTGAACCGTCATCATTTTCCAGGACTCGTTTGAGCAAGCCATCTTCGATGATAAATGAGTCCCACTGGGCCCAATACGTCTTAACTACTGAGCATAGGTTTGATATTTCCTGCCAAGGTGGTCGACGATTTTCCTCTTTCCATTTTCGGATTTTCTGTATAACTGGATCTCTCTCTTGTTCTTCCCTTATCTTAGTAGGCGTCCAGTCGTCGTTGACAATCGTCGTTCTTAGCACTGCTGCTTCCTTGGATTCCGTTTTGTTGCAGTGAGGACACTCTGCTGGGCATGGCCTTCTGGAAAGAGAATCAGCGTTTCTGTGGCTAACTCCGGCTCGGTGCTCAATCTTAAAATCGTATTCTTGGAGTCGTTCGATCCACCTGGCTATCTGACCCTCTGGATTCTTAAACTGCATCAACCACTTAAGGGCGGCATGGTCGGTTCGGATTAGAAACTTTCTGCCATAGAGATATTGATAGAAGTGCTCTACTGATTTCACTACTGCCAGAAGTTCTCTTCTCGTGACGCAATAATTCCGTTCAGGTTTTGAAAGAACTTTACTAAAATATCCGAGGACTCGTTCCTGTCCTCCTTGAATCTGAGACAGCACTCCTCCAATTCCCACATTACTTGCATCCGTATCTAAGATGAACTCTCCTTCTGGCAGTGGATACCCTAAAATTGGTGCTGTTATTAAATGTTTTTTCAACGTTTCAAAGGCATTTTGGCAGTCTATATCCCAGCGGTATTCTCTTGCTTCCTCTGTAAGTCGCGTTAATGGCTTAGCGATATCTGCAAACTTCTTAATAAACCTCCGGTAGTAAGTACATAGTCCAAGAAAACTTCTCACTTGATGTTTGTCAGTTGGTTTTGGCCATTCCTTAATGGAATCGATTTTTCCCTTATCCACGGCCACTCCTTCTTTACTGACTATATGACCCAGATAATTGACTTTACCTTGAAATAGCTGGCACTTCTTGGGGTTTAGCATCAATTGGGCAGCTTTAAGTCGATTAAAAACGTTTTCTAAATTCCTCAAATGATCTTCGAATGTCTCCCCCAAGACGATTATGTCATCTAAATAAACCAGGCATGTTTTCCAAGATAACCCTCTCAACACATTTTCCATAAGCCTCTCAAATGTCGCAGGAGCATTACAAAGTCCAAATGGCATAACGTTGAATTGCCACAATCCAGATCCTGTGGTGAAGGCTGTCTTTTCTTTATCGACTGGGTCCATTTCTACCTGCCAGTATCCAGACTTCAAATCTAAAGTAGAAAACAATTTACTTCCAGCCAATGTGTCCAATGTGTCATCGATCCGAGGCAGAGGATAACTATCTTTCTTCTGTCTACGATTTTTAAGCTGTGACTGATATACATGCTCCAAATGTTCGTGGCCATATCGCATATTTAACCTCTTCTTCAGTTGTTCGAAATCATCGGTCTCCTCTACGGCTATGGTCTGAAGCACATCTAAGGCATCTCCTCGAAGAGCGATAGTCAGGTTTACAGCCTTTTCTTTTTCAGACCATCCATTTGCTCTTGCGGCTGATTCGAACTGTTTCATGTAGTTGTTCCATGATGATTTTCCGTCGAAAGTTGGGACTTTAACATGAATAGAACCTCCACTTCCTTCAAATTTCGGCCGTGTCTCCAACTTAAATTTCGTCTCGTCTTCTTTTATCTCCACTGTAATCGGATTGTTACCTCTCTCTGCTGTCCCTGTTTCTTCCATCTTCCTTTCCATCTCTTTAATCTTTTCTTCGAAGGCCAACTTATCGGCAGCAACTTGGTTTTTTAGCGAAGACACTCTATCGTCAAGAGCAGATATTTCAGAAGTGACTTTAGAGATGTTAGCAGAAACTTTGCTTTCCAGAGAAGAAATCTCGTTAGAAACTTTGCTTTCTAAAGAAGCGATGTCGCCGGATACTTTGTTCTCCAATGATGCGATGTCGCCGGAAACTTTGGCTACATCAGAAGACACTTTCGAAATATCGTCGGAAACTTTGTTCTCTAATGATGCGATGTCGCCGGAAACTTTCGAAATCGACGAGAGGACAGCATCTTCAAATATATAAGTCTCTGGATCTAGTCCTTCTTCTAGCAAAGCGTTCTTTAGTCGTTGGACTAACTCAGCCTTTTTTCCGGTAGAAGCTAATTCTCTGTCTTCAAGATGTCTTCTTAAATTAGTCACTGTCAGCTCATAAATCGTAGCCATTTTCACAATTTATTTTATATTCACTTGTATTATTATTATAAGTCTAATTTATGTTCGATCTCACTCTGACACCATTTGTTGTGAATTTATTAATTGTTATGTCTTTAATTTATAATGTCTTTACTAATTTATTATATTGTTCCTACTTTAATTTATTAAAAGGCACGATAATTTATATAAGTTTATTTCTCACTAAATAATACACATAATTTATTTAGGCGAGCGTAACAAAAATATCGCGAGCGCGAATCTTCTTTATTCACTGTTCCTTCCAAATAAAATGTCCTTTATATATGCCATTGCCTTTACGCTAGAATCATCGAACAACCTTCTCGATTAGTGGCGAAATTATAACGGTAAGGCAAACGGGTATTTTTACATCGGCTCGACCGTTTCTGGAAGGTCCATTCAGGTAAATTTCTGCCGGCTAATAGAATACTCTCGTAAAATCTAAAAACAGAACACATTAGTCATAATATTTACGGTTATTTTAGGCCAGGATAATTATCGTAACACTAGATTTCATTCATGCACCATTCGTCGTCTTATGTAGCTTTTTCAATTATGATTGCTACATATTCTTTAAACAACTCCATCAAAAGAATTCCAATGAAATTGGGTCGGGGATTTTACTGTCCATCCAGTAAAGACTCTTGTTTTATATGGTCTAGGAAACAATTTTCAAATCAGTTACGTTCAATATGTATTTAGAAATGAAGCAGAGATAAGCCGAATTTCATAATAGAGATTCTTATTTCTTACTGAAAATGCGCAAGTCAAGTGATAGCTGAATATGTTAGTGTTATTTTATGTAAACTAAGGCTACAGATTCTGTAGCAGAGGACTTGAAAAATTCAACCATATCTTGCATTACTATTTTTTAGAAATCTCTTTTTGGGTACTGCCAATTGACACCACAAATATATGGTATCAATGTACTAGACCTATACAAGCTGGAAATAATTAGAAGTCTCTACTGGAATCAGACAGCAAATCTCAGAGTTGAAGGTGAACACACTGACTATGTGAAAATCATGCGTGAAGTGGGGCAGGGCTGTATTTTATCTCCTCTAATCTTCAATCTGTACTCTGAAAGAATATTTATCGAAGCTTTGTACGAAACTGAAAAAGGTATTCTACTAAATGGTTGCCGGCTAAACAACATCAGATACGCAGATGACACCATAGTATTTGCGGACAAGTTAGCAGACCTACAAGTTCTTACGAATAAAATCACGTATTACAGTCAACAATATGGACTCAATATAAACGTTAAGAAGACAAAGCTTATGATAATTAGCAAGAAAAGAATAACAGAAGGTCAATTCTACGTCAACCAATCCCCTGTAGAAAGAGTGACGCATTACAACTACCTCGGCACCATAATAAATGAAGAATGGACCAACAACCAGGAGATTAGAGCACGCATCGGAAAAGCTAGATCCACCTTCAATCGGATGGGGGTCTTCTTCAAGAGTCACAACCTCTCTCTTGATACAAAAGTAAGAATGCTGCGATGCTACGTCTTCTCTGTCCTTTTTTATGGTGTTGAATCGTAGACCTTGAACGAAGATATGTGCAAAAAACTGGAAGCATTTGAGATGTGGCTATATCGGAGAATGCTTAAGATCCCGTAGACTGACCGAGTCACAAATGAGGATGTCCTCAGAAGAATGAATAAGAATCAAGAAGTACTGACCACCATCAAATCTCTAAAGTTACAGTTCTTCGAACATATTATGCGAAATAAATCCAGATATACTCTCCTTCAAGCCATCCTGCAAGAAAAAATATTTGGAAAACGAGGTCCAGGAAGAAGAAGAACATCTTTGTTAAAGAACCTCAGAATCTGGTTCAATACAACATCTGTGCAGCTTTTCCGCGCTGCTGCAGATAAGATAAAGATTGCCATGATGATCGCCAACATTCGTAACGGATAGGCACATCAAGAAGAAGAATACAAGCTGGTACAGCTTTCCAGAATTCTGGAATTGGCATCTTAAAAAATGGAATATATGCAATAAGCCAATTAGCTGCAAAGGGACTAGATCGTCAGAAACGGTTTACGAAAAAAGAAAGAAATCTTTTTTATTATATCCGTCATTAAAAAACCCAGTTTTTCATCACATCTATCCTATTAATATCAATATTAATCTCGGATAATTCTAGATACGAGTTTGCTTAATAACTTAAAGACTGCCTTGATAACTTCACCTACAGTTTGATATCAATATTAATCTCTGATAATTCTATATACGAGTTTGCTTAATAACTTAAAGACTTAGTTGATAACTCCACCTACAGTTTTATTGGGTGAATTGAGTAGCTCAAAAGAACTATTGCCTTTTCCAGGATCAAGTCCTGCAGACATATTAGCACCATATTGGTCGACTTTAAACCCATATAGCTTGTAGAAGCAATATTATGCTTTGGAACTGGAATTATCCCATTACGACAACCAACCAACGCTAGATGAAGGACAACGAATTTATGGAAAGCAAGGAATATACTTCGAATGGTTAGTTGCAACATAAAGTCTATAAACAGAATGGAATAACCACCTAAACAGAATGGAGGAGACCCGTATGGTCAAATAGCTAGATATAAATTACCAATCGGTAAAATAAGTATCGGACGACTGTACAAAAGATGTAGTGATAACCTTCGATAGAGGTAACAATCCAATTAATCAATCCAATCGGAGATTGGAAACCATTATCACTATATTTACTCCAACTTACCAACTGATACTGCTATCAACAAGGAGGATCAACAGAAATAGCAACATCCAGTGGAGTCTTACGTTGCCACGTTATCTATTCCTGTTGCGACATAAACATCATAGTTTATAAAATTAAAAAATGTAATTCAAAGTTAATTGAACAATATTTAAAGGGTTTTTACCTACATATTTAGTGGCTTTAAACGTGAACATCCAGATAGCACTGATGAAGGAATAATAATTCCGAAAACGTTCTGTGATGTAGCCCGCTAGGGTTTTTTAATATTATACCTTTTATAAAGGAATTTTAAAATAGTTTTTTTAACTATACATTAGTTTATAAAAATTATTTTAATCCCGGATATCCATCAAGTTTTCTGACTTGTTGACGCCTAGTTACTACAGGATACTACAAATCCGAAAGGAGGAGTGTCTTACACGGTGTTGTAAAGTCGATCGTCCTCTATGTGGCATCATTTTGGAGCGAGGAGGTAGAGATAACGGCCTATAGGAGGCTCATGACACAAGTGGACCGAACAATTCTGTTAAGAGTAGCATTCGCCTACAGGACTGTGTCTGCGGCAGCCTTGTGGACTATCACTGGATGTGTTCCGTTGCATGTTTTGGCGGTGGAAAGAAAAGAGCCCTATGAGACAATAGGCCCAAACCTTACTATGGCCAAGAGAAGACAGGAAAGGAAAAGGTCAATTGAAAGATGACAAGAAGAGTGGAACAACACGGAGGATGTGGCACAGTGGACGAAAATGCTGATCCCGGACATAAGAAATTGGGTGGTCTGTGGCCACAGGCGACTGGATTATTTCCTGATGCAGGTGCTCATAGGACACGAGTGTTTTAGGGCCTACCTGTCTAGATTCGGAAAGGCTGACACAGATGAATGTCTATACAGTGGATACTCTGACACTGTGACACATACGATGTTAGATTGCAGCAGATGGATAGTAGAAAGGAACAGAATGGAGAGAGAGACAGGTGTGAACTTTGTTACAGTGTTGGACTAACATACACAGCTATATCTGTGCAGTGATCAATAAAAAGGAAGAGGAAGAAAGACAGCTGTACCAACGGCAAAGGTAAGAGTGAAAGATGTTGGAAGTTGAAGCTAGAGAAGTAGGTCACACTGTATGAGTTAGATAGGCGTGAGTCAGACTGTGGGGAAGGAGAAAATTCCCGTCTGGGAATGATGCTGTACTAGGAGCGATGACGGTCTTCTAAGCGCCACCTGGAACGAGACAGGGAGCCTCCTTGCTGATAAATGGAACGTGGATGTGTATGAATGGAAAATGAATGAATAAAGGTAGTACTTCGGAAGTGATGCCGGCCTTACAGCGGCCATTCTGCTTCCTGATCGCTTGGATGACAGAGGAAGGTCTGGTTTAGCAGTTAGGCGTTCCGCAGGTAGACTCGGCAACGGGAGGGCATTTTAAAGTACCTTGGGAACTATCGACGGGAGTACGAAGAACGAATCCTGCACTAAGGTCAGTCAGGCGGCGTCCTGGACTGAGATGTCTTTTGAAAATTCCAGACCCCCCCTCTATAAAGACGAAAAAAAAAGTTTGTAATAAAATAAATAAATCCTAAAAAAATAAGTAGATAACGACGCCGCTGAAATTGTGGAATTTCTCTATAGTTTACGGTTTAACATTTGAATTTTAGCAATGAGTCACCCCTTTAATTGATTGTAGGACTGTATTATATTTTTTAACTAGTGTGGTGAAGTTGCTTATCTTCGTGAAGCTAATTAAATAAACTCACTGTTTTACTTCCACACCATCTACATACAAAATAAAAGAAAATAATCTTAAGTTCTTGAATTTGATATACTTTCAATATCTATTGAAATAATATTACAAATTTTTTTACAAAATTTCCTTTTAATGGAGGTTCCGGTGTAATGGAAAAAATTTGGCATATTTTCAAAACACTTTTTTGTGAGTTATGTTTACCTTTTAAAATGTCTTACACTTTTAATGAATTAATACTATTCCACTAAGAAAGGATAACTAAAAAAGTGATACAGTAGGCGGCAATAGACTAGCGCAAAGCTTCACACTAAGTTTTTGTATTTTTAAATTTTAAAAAAATTATGAAACATTACAAAAATCAAAATAAAGAATTATAGTCAGTTTGACATTTTGTATACTTAACGGCCACCCCCTTGTTAGGTACACAAATGGACTCTTCCGCTGTGACGGTATAAATATGAAATTTATTAAAATGTTTTACTAATTGAATTTATATGAAATTATATTTATATGAAATTATGGAAATATTAACAAATGTCATTTGATAGTAAATTTCATTATTATATAATCAAAAATATGTTTTAAAAATAACAAGGTATATTAAAAGAAACATGGAACAGTATGCGGTACTGTAGACTAGCGAGGAGCTTCATACTAGGTTTTCTGTATTTTTAAAATTTAAATAATATATTTAAAATTAAATACAGTAATTTTATTATTCATGACTTTTTTATTTTTTAAACAAATTCAATAAATTATTGTTTGCTCCTAGCGACACCTGTTAACGTATTAAAAAAGCATAGAAGCATGTGTTGTTTACTTATAACAAACTTGTCACAATCAGACCAAATAATAATAATAAAATATAAATAAATATCATTTGATGGTAAATTTGATCATTTGATAGTAAATTTAATTAGTATATGAACTAAATATGTTTAAAAATAACAATTGTACTTATATGAAATTAATTTAAAAAGAGAATTATTATGAAAATATTGTTGCTAATTGGATTGGATTGGATCTATGACTTTTATTAAATCTTGACAATCGTTACGAATCGAATCTTTTAGTGACAGTTATTCTTTTAATATTTTACTCCTCATTTATTGCCTATATTTTGTTAGTTTTTTTATACAGTTTTTAATTTAAACCTGCTTAGAGTAAATATATGATGAGTAGAAACGAATTAAGAGTAGTACTACCCATGACGACACTTTCTCGTGGCGCTAATTCCGTGACGCTCGCCTCAGCATTTTACTGTGAAGTAAAAAAGTAATTTAATGCCAGTATAGAAGCTTCGCTTTAAAGATAAAAATCATGAATGTCTGAATACACCATCGAAATGTCTGTCTCATGATGTGTAGCATGTGGTTTATTCCATATCTAAAATTCAGAAGTTATTGAACTATAAATATGTAGTTAGTATTACTACACACATGTCCAAAAGTTTGGAATATGTACAAATAATATATCTACGCCTATGGTGGTTTTAAAACTGTTGTTGATATTAATTCTAGAGGGTTTTTAAATGAAAATGATAAAAAATTTGAATCGTTTTTGTATGATTTTGGTCACATTCAACTGATTAGCGTATTTACACATTATTTCCGTCTTTGTTTAAATTTTAATTGAGCCGATTAAAAATGTCTAGAAACGTGATATCTCATTTTGACAGATCCAGAGCAATTGTTTTGTTACAACAGGACTTTAGTCAAAGTCATATCGTGAATATTGCTGATGCTACTCAGAGTGCTGTATCGAAAATAAAAAAAAAATCGGTTGCCTGTAAAGTCGGTTTTACGGGCGAAGATTTTACGTGACAACGTCTTTTTCTCGGTAGAATATTTGATGATATGAATATTATTAAATTGCACAATAGGAACAAGGAATTGAATGAAAATAAGAATTGCACAAATTTTAACTATAGAAATATATTTTATATATATATATATATATATATATATATATATATATATATATATATATATATATATATATATATACAGACACAGCTGACGATACTTTAACCACACGTGTGAATTTGTATTATGACGCTTTCTCGGTTTTCCAACGCCAAGAACGCTCGAGAAAGACAGAGACACAAGCACGCACCGATTCAACGCGCCTAATTCTCTAGTGCTGCGCGCGCAGCGGGCCGATCATGTTTGAGTGGGAGAGAGACGCAAGGCATTCGCCGGTCCGGCGGGCCTCTCTCTCGTTCGGTGACTCATCGTAACAGAC
This sequence comes from Diabrotica undecimpunctata, assembly GCF_040954645.1. Taxonomy (NCBI): domain Eukaryota; kingdom Metazoa; phylum Arthropoda; class Insecta; order Coleoptera; family Chrysomelidae; genus Diabrotica; species Diabrotica undecimpunctata. Next base: position 147,380,023 of record NC_092805.1, on the reverse strand, counting down.
GTGAGCGGGCGTTACACTTTTTCATGAGTGACTCCGAGCCACAACCTAATTTAAGACGTTGTCACGTCAAAAATCCAAGATAAAAATGAAGTCAAGGATCGTCTCAGAAGTGGTAGAAATCGAAACAGCAGCACAAGACCGGCAAATAACATTTATAGCTCGTAGAAATCGTCTGGAATCTACAAGTGGTATATCCAGAGAAATTTCTAGGCTTCAAGGACTGAATATTTCACGGCAAACAATAACACGCAGACTAAATGCGGTAAATTTGTATCGTAGAAGACCGCTACGTGTTCCTAAACTAACCTACCAACACAAAATAGGAAGGTTTCAATGGGCTAGAGAAATGGTGCATCATGATCCTAACTGGAATAACGTGATGTTCTCTGATGAGTCAAAAATTGACTTGGTATCTGATTCGCGAAGAACACTGGTTTGGAGGGCCCCAGGATGACAAGCCCCACTAGCTAAACCGCGTGTCCCATTTGAAGGTGGCAGTATTATGGTTTGGGGTGGTATTATAAGTGGTACACGGACGTCACTGCTGGTTCTGGATAGAAGAGTCACTGGTGCTGTATACATTAAGGAAGTTTTAAATACTATCGTACGTCTATTCCGAGGGGCAGTAGGTGATGAATTTGTGTTTATGCATGACAACGCACCTCCTCATCGAACATCAACAGTACAAAATTTTCTTGAAGAAAAAGGAATATCTACATTACAGTGGCCCTCGAATTCCCCCGACATAAACATTATTGAACATGCTTGGAACATTCTCAAAACATGCATCAAGCAGCGAAACAATCCATCTATTACACTTTGAGAACTTAAAGATGCTGCTCGTGAAGAATGGAAGAGAATTCCGCAAGCCCAGCTCAACCAGTTAATCGGCAGCATGCCAAATCGCCTACAGGCCTGCATACAGGCCAATGGAGGAAATACTTATTATTAGTTTTAATAAAAATTATTTTTTTCTATACTAATTTATTTTTAAATGTAAGTTGTACATTGTAAGTTTTTCACTCCAAGAAAATAAATATTTTTTTTGCATATCGTTTATCTGGTTTTGAGATTTATTTAGTACTGTTGATAATTGAAACAAAATGATGTTTAACTATTCAGATGATTTTATATATAAAAATCAATAAAAAGATGAAATATTCCAATATTCCAAACTTTTGGACATAATATGTGTAGTTAGCTGTATTTTCACAGACATTTACCAACTAAAACAGATGTCTGTATCGTTCAATTTTAACTGCTTTATGACAAAAATGGACATGTTTTGAGCATTTTAGAAACACTATTGAATATTCCAAAATATCACGTTTTACGATTTTTGCAGACTGTAATTTTACCATATTGTAAACAAAATTTTAATACTTTATAAAGACTTTACAACAAAGACTTTATACTGCTGAAATTACAAGTTACCGTGGATTTATGAGTTTTATAGTAATTAAGAGTCACACGGCAAACTATTTATCAAAGTCCCTATCCCATTCGTTATATTCTTTTAATTCTGTAGTAAAGTAAAGGCAAGCCGTTATTTTTAAAAAGCTTTACGTTTAATTTTAGCAGAAAGGCAAAATTGCGATATAAATGACAGCTCTACGAAAATCACATAAATTTTAAGAGTAAGGATGGTGAGGTCGGGATTTTTCTACTTATTTTTAGCCGCACTTGAGAACAGCCTGTTTTATTTTTTCTGTTCCATGTTTTTCTTCCGCCGTGAAGCAGCATAGAGTGCACGAGAAAATTATTGCGGAAGCTCTGTTGACATTTTGACGGTGAAAGCAAACATTGTAAAGTATCACGGGGAACTTTTTGGAATTTCCGTAATAAAATTACATTTTAGAAGATAATTTTTCATTGTTTACAATGAGTTTAATCATTATATCAGATATAAATTTATTTTAATGAATTTATTTCTTGTAATCAGGGCAAAACATTTTTTATTAAAAGAATCAAAAATCTTAACATGTAGGCAACATATAGGCAATATCATCAAATAACTAATTATTTAATATACAAAGTAAATATTACTATTATTAATAACTTAAAACAAATATATTTACAAAACATAACATTAGTAACAAAATAAATTAATCAGTAAATAATTAGTAATTAAAGATTTTTTTTTATTTATTTACGCTTTAACCACCATGGTATTAGCGACCTAAAAAATATAATATAGGTAAAGTTAGAAAAAATTACAATAATTGATACAGTCCTGAGTCTTTAAGATAACTTATTGTGTTTTAAATGTTCATGTTTTTTTCCTAGAGCTTCCTTTATATTATTTGGGATAGTGTGCTTCTTTCTTGCTGCTTTATATGTTTTGCACTGAATTAGTTATATATTCACACATTGGCGGCACAGTTCGCGTAAAGAGGTGTTTATGTGTAAAGTTACTGTGTCCTAGTCGCAAACGTGTTATTCTCACTTAGTCGTGTCTATTCCCTGTGGGTTGGAGCCACGGTTTCACTAATTGTTTGATTTTCTTCAATTTATTTTGTGATGCACTTTACTTATTTTGCCACGCACTTAACACTTTATATTTAATTTCTGACTTGAAGTCATCTGAAGAAACCTCATTAATAAGAATGGAGTCCTGGGTGAACGATGCTAAGCGGGCTAGTTCACCTGCTTCTTCATTTCCTTGTAAACCTGAATGTGATGGAACAAATACGAAGTCAACAGTGATCTTATTGTAACCATTTAAAATTTCATCGTTTATAGCTACAACTAAATGCTTTTCAATGTTTTTGCTCTTAAAACTAGGTCTTCGATTATTTATAGTTAATTGGTACATTAAAAATGAACGTTCTACATCGACAGATTTAAATGGAGCATATTTCAGGGCGGATAACATATCTGGCTCAATTTGAAAATACATAATCGGAAAATGTCCCATTTAAAACTATAGCCACGTTAGATAATAACAAAATACGTTCATTTTTATTTCATATATATCAAAACATTGATTGAAAGTAATCGTCCATTACTTCCTGGTGCCGATTTAATTTTTGACTTTAAATTATCTACTAATTTTACATAAATTTGCCTCTTGTTTTTCTAAGAAGGTAATTATTTTACTAATAGTTTATAATTGTTATCGATATATGCGAGTTGCTGGTTCAATTTCTGTTTTTTTAATATTTTTTTCCTCTCAAATGGCCTTGGAAATATTATCATCAAACTTTGGTATTACTAATTTTATCGCATTGCAGTGTTCAAAATAAAAAAACTGCCTCAAGCCAAGTTCCCCACTTTGTAATAACTAGTTTAGGTGACAAAGGGATACCGAGAAGTATTTCTTTATATATCTGCACTCTCAACGGAACTTTCACGAAAACTTTTTTATAAAATTTATAAAATCATTCACCAACAGAAACAGATTTCTTATTGCTTCTGCCATTCTGTTTACACCGTGAACTGCACAAGTGCAATGAATTAGGTAAGATAAAAAAATCTTTAAATTAGCAGCAGCTTTTAACATATACGAGTATGCTGCAACATCTGAAATCAATAAAACTATTTTAAAGAATATAAATAAGAAAACTATTTTAACTAAAATGTAATATAAACAGATCGGCAACGGTGTACTAAGCAGATAAAAATTCGTTTTTCTCCTACTAAAATTACAAATATCGCGATTAGTAGCGAAAAATAATTTACGGTTTGAAATTTGAAAAAAACTCTCTTCCAGTAAAAACTAGTGTTTGAAGTGATAAGAGAAAGTAAGGTTATTCAAAATTCGAAACACTCATGTTGGTGCATCTCTGTTCGTTCGGTTGAAGAGGATCTAGTTCCTTTCGTGGCCCTTAGAAACAGATATGATGCACACGGACAGTGATGATAACGCGTTACAAGGCATGACAAGAAAAAATAGAGGGTCAACTGCACCTTTCCTGCAGAATAAAATAACTTCCAGAACCCCAAGCAAAATAAAACCAAGGGAAGAAGATTCAGAAGATAAGGATGACGTTATGGGTATGTTCAAGAAGATGATGGGAGAACTGAAAGAAATCAGGAATGAAAATAAGAAATAGATAGAAAATATGATAGCGCTGAAAAAAGAAAATATAAAGATAAAGCAAGAATTGGATGAAACAAAAACAGGTTAACCCAGATTAAAAACAAAGTAAAAAGAATTATAAAAGAGATGAAAAGAAATAACATAGTAAATACGGGTCTACCAATAGTCACAACAGATGAAACACTCTTAAAAAATAACGTTAAAGATTTTTTTATACAAAAGTACTTAAAAGAGGATGTCGAAAAAGAATCTGCAATGAAGCTGAGAAACAATATATATCTGGAACAAATGAAGTGTTATGGCGAAAAACACAAGGTAATGAAAGAAAAAAGCGAACTCAGATTCGTTACTGGAAAACAGATCTTCATCAACGATAACCTGACCAAAAGGGAAAGACACATGAAGCAGAAAATTGTAAATAAAGGCAAGGAATTAAGAACTGAAGGTAAAAACATATAGATAGGGTACAAAAAACTAACTGTGGATGGCATAAAATGGGAATGGGTCGGAAATAGTACTTTCAAACGAGAAAATTTTAGAAATATGGACCCAAAAAGGCATATAGCAGTGGAAAAAGAAAAAAACGGCCCATTATGCCGACGGATCCTAGTGATGAACAGAAAAATAAGTTTAAACAAATAGCAAAACAAGAAATAAAAATACGTACCTAAATATTGCGACATGGAATATACGAGGAGCATACAAGGAGTAAACGAGGAGGGAGCAATAATTAACCTAATAAAAGAACTTAAGAAATATAAAATACAAATCATAGCAATAAAAGAATCACATTTGACTAGAAACAACATTGGTTGACTACATTTTCTGGTATATGAAGACCTGGAGCAGGTAAAACGATTTATAACAAGATATGACAGAATGTGGGCAATTAGAACTAAAGGAAAAGAGAGAAAAAAAAGAAGAAAAATAAAAGATAAATTTTATGAAGAATTAAAGTCATTGTCTGAAAAAATGCCCAGACAAGATATTAAAATTATTATAGGCGACGCCAATGCAAAGGTCGGAAGAGAAGATATATATGTATAAAAACATAACAGGGGGCGAAAGTAAATATATGAATACAAATGATAATGGCCAAAGATTGGTTATATTCGCAATTGAAAATAGGATGAAAATAATAAGTATGTATTTTAGGAGAAAGAATATATATAAAGGAACCTGGAAAATTCCGGGATCAAATAAAAATCAAATAGACCACATCTTAATACAAGAGAAATTCGCTAATTTAATAACAAATGTGAAAACATGTAGAGGGGCTGACGCAGACTCTGATAATTTTTTGATTAGAATTAATATGAGAGATGCAATACGTAAAAAAGCATAAACGGAAAAAGAAAGTGAAACCTAAATTTAATTTTAAAAAACTGCGAAAATTTAAGTTAGTGCGGGATTGTCAAAATCAATACAAGAAACCTACGCCAAACAAGATATTTCTACTGTAAGTAACATACAACAAAAGTTCGTGAAAATAACGAACACTAAAGAAAGCAACATCGAAGAACATACTAAGAACAAAAAGATTTAGAAAAAACCACTGGTTCGATGACGAATGTAGAACAGATTAAAAAAAAGATCAGATTTGAGGATAAAAAGTTTTCGATCGCAAAAACCAGACGACATGTATGCCGAACAACGAAAAAAAGTAAAGAAAATCCTAAGGGCGTGAAAAATAAAGTATATGGATGATAAAGTAAATCGTATGGAAGAAAATTACTTTAATAAAAAAAAATACAAAGAGGTAAAATACATTAAAACTGGGTATTGGGGAAGAACGATAAATGTAAAAGACGAGCAAGGAAACCTGATAGTGGACGAACACCAAGTATGTGAAAGGTGTAAAGAATATTTCGAAGAGCTGTTAAAGAATGAAGTGAATACTGAAGAAAATTATAATGTTCCTAAACCCCAAGTAGTAGTAGAAGAAATACCTAAGTCCACAAGAGAAGAAATTGAAGAAATATTAAATGATATGAAAAATCAAGAAAGCCCCGGGTAGAGCATTATGGCAGAGATCTTAAAATATAAAGGAGGAGCTTTAATAAACCAACTTAGTGAGCTAATAGTAGAAGTGAGAGATGTCGAAGAAATGCCTCAAGAATTGAACAGTCCATTAAAATTCCTATACACAAAAGGGGAGATAGAACTGAATGCGCAAGCTATAGAGGAATATCGTTGTTAGAGATAATATACAAAGTGCTCGCCATACTAATTTAAAAACGATTAGAAATATATGTGGAGAAGAATCTAAAAGAATATCAGGGAGGATTTTGCAAGGCAAGATCAACAACCGACCAAATTTTTATGCTAAAACAAATCCTGATCAATTGCTATGAATACAAAATTTCAGCAATCAATGAAAAGTACTTTTTATTGATTACAAAGCCGCCTACGATACAATAGACAGAAACAACTTAATAAAAACGCTAAAAGAATTTGAAGTGCCAGAAAAATAGTAAGATTGATAAAAATGATAATTAGAAAAACCATTTGTGCTACGAAATACAACGGTATAGTCTTAGAAGAATTGAAAGCGAAAAACGGTGTTCGCCAAAGAGACTCGTTATCTACCTTGCTATTTAGTATAGATCTAGAAAAAAATGTAGGGGTTATTTGGATAAATAGGCCCGACACTCTTTTATATAAAGAGCACCAATGCTTAGCGTATGCTAATAAAGTGGTTTTCGTTGAAAGAAATAAACAAAAAACTGGCAAGTATAGCAAAAAGGCTGATTCGGGAAAGCTCTAAAATGGGACTGAAAGTTAATATTATTAAATCCAAGTACATGGAACTCTCTAGCAAAAAAGAAATAAACACCAGGGGCTCCTTTAAATTGAAGGTGGAGGATGGAACAGTTGGAGAATTCGAGGTGTATGAATATATGTACATATGTACATATGTACTCTTAATAGCAAGCAATGCACAAGAACTACAAAATATAATAAATGCGGTAGTTCACCACAGCGAAATGTTCGGTTTACATCTAACCGTTTCCAAAACTAAAACTTTAGTATTTTCAAAGACACCAATAAACGTACAGGTGTATGCCAAGGGTCAAATAATAGAACAGGTAAATTCCATAAAATATTTGGGAACAAATATCAATAGTCAGTGTAATCAAAAAAAAAAGAAATCCTATCAAGAATCGAACAAGCAAGGAGAACATTCATGAGCATTAAAACATTTTTTACAAGATCAGACCTTAGGCTACAGCTTAGAATCCGAAAAGAGTAAATGCCTTTGAGATGTATATATACAGACGAATGTTAAGGATTCCATGGGTACAAAGAGTTACTAATGTTGAGGTAATTCGTCGCATGTGTAAACAAAAAGAATTACTAAGAATAATCAAAGAGAGGAAAATGCAATACTTGGGTCATGTGCTGAGAGGCGAAAGATATGAATTACTTCAAGTTATACTGGAAGGAAAAGTACAGGGCAAAAGATCAGTAGGAAGACGTCAGAACTCGTGGCTGAAAGACCTGAGGAGATGGTTCGACCGCTCATCCGCAGAGATCTTTCGCGCAGCAGTTTCCAAAACTACAATTGCCATTTGGATCGCCAACCTTCGAAAGGAGACGGCGCAATAAGAAGAAGAAGAATATATGTATTTAGGTACTCTTATTGATCAAACATGTAAGAAATAAAGTAAAATCAACCTGAGACTGACCAATAGCAACAGATGTGTTGGGGCCATAAGCAAAATAATTAAGGCCAAAAATACGTTTTACCCCGCCGAGACATAGACGATGAACAGTAAAATACAGATTAGATTGGAAGCATGGGAAAGAAAGGTACTTCGCAGGAAAGTCCTACTTGGAAAATTATGAGAGGGAGAATGGAGAAGAGTACCAATGTAGAAGTGTACCAATTATTGTAGGCTAACCCTACAATTTTTTTTAAACAAAAAAAAAAATTAACTTCAACAAAATTAATCACAACAAACACGAAAGACCAAGAGGCAATAAAAATACAAACAGAAAAAATAGAACACGTAAATGAGTACATCTATCTAGGACAAGCAATCAGAGCTAACAGAGAAAATCAAACAGCCGAAATATCGAGACGAGTAAGAATGGGATAGGCAGCGTTCGGCCAACTTTCTTACGCTCTAAAGAATCAAACAATCCCTCTATACTTACGAAGCAAGGTATATTACTCCTGTATAATACCGGTGCTCACCTACGGAGCACAGACATGGACATTTACACAGGCCAATTTGGATAGGATAAGAAAGGCACAAAAAGCGATGGAGAGACAAATGTTGGGTATATCACTTAAAGATAGAAAACGTAACCAGTGGATCAGAACCAGAACAAAGACAGTAGACGCGATAGAACAAGCAGCAAAACTGAAATGGAAATGGGCTGGACACAATGAACGTCTCCAAGACGGACGATGGAACAATGCCATCGGAAAGTGGCGTCCATACAATGCAAAGAGATCAAGAGGCAGACCACAGATGAGGTGGAAAGATGACATCAGGAAACAAGAAGGTCCCACATGGCAGAGAACAGCTCAAGATAAGGAAAGATGGAGAGAACTGGGGGAGACCTACATCCAACAATGGAAGGATAGAGAATAGATTCATAAAAAAAAAAACCCTACAATAACAAAAATAGTAAAAAAGGTAGACTAGACTTGGACATCTAGAAAGAATACAAGGCAAGGTAATAGAACAGTCAAAATTATTAGTTGTAGAGTACATAAGGGCAAAAAAAGATAGGAAGACCAGGAAAGAAATAGAGAAATGTAGTGATGGAAGATGTCAGAGAGATGGGAATCAGAGATTGGGCCTAAACGGCCTGTAAACGCTATACATACATATTATAAACAATAACCAAAATTGAGAACCAAATCATATGAGAATGAAAGGAGTGACTTAAGAAAATATGGGGCAAATGAAAAATAAACGAATTCATATAAAAAAACGAATTACACGAGATATTAGGAGTAAAAATTAGAAAGGACAAAATTAAAAAAGTGTTAAAAGAATATTCATGCTCCAGAAACTGACAATATATTATTTGTTGACTTAATAAGCGCATACACCAAATAATCTGGAGAAATATTGCATAAATAAGAGTGCACAAATAAGTGGAAAGAGGAAATAATTATAAAAATACCGAAAAGAAAGTAGCTCTAAAAATTGGCACGCAATATCATTCCTAAGCTTCGCATATACATTAATTACCAGAAAACACGAAAAAATCAAATTAAAATGGGAAGAACTCAAATAAACTCTCACTACTCTCATAGAACCGCAGTGCCATAAAACTCTACACGGAATCCACAAATACCCTCTTAAACCAATCATAATTAAAACATGTAGGCTGGAATTTCTACATCGTATGAGAAGTCAATAGCGACAGAGTCTGCTTTAGCTGGTTTTACAAGAAAACTTTACAGTGAAACAAAACCAAGACAGAGTCGAATGTCCTTCCCTCATAATATGAGAAGTTTTAATATGCCAACCACAGAATTATTCTTTAGAGCAGTCCAGAAAGTGGGAAAATAAGCTGCTGATGCCTCATAATTTCTTGTCATAACTTTTATCACCAAACGATCTTAATTATTCTACTGAACCTATAACATAATAGGAAGCGTACTTTAAAAGATAGATTTTAAAAGTTAGAATAGATATACATGTATTAACATTGTATTATAATACGTAACAATATTATTGTTTCAGTCGTAAACCTAAGATTTACAATAAACATTGTAGCTCTCGAATACTTTTTAATCTTGGACTAGTTTTAAAGTTAAATAAAAAGCAATTTTATCGCACACGATCCATGCAATTTACAACATCTGCAGTGTAAGCGGCTCCTGATTCTGAAAAGAAACCAGTAAATAGTAAAACGAAGTTAGCACCTGTTCTAAATTCAAATTTGTCAGTATCAATCGGGAAATTGCTTTCCTGGCATGGTTGAAACGGTAAAGTAGATAGAGCAGCAGCGAGCCAGGAAACAGGTTAGGGCATTAAAATTTCAAGGAAATTCGCCGGCGGTTAAGTTGCCCTAAGAAGTGCTCCATGACCTTTCATAAAAGATTTACAATTAATAAAACCCGCCCTTAGGATTCACTTTAAAGAGTAGAAGTAGTTTCTCGATTCTACCGGTGCGGCAGAATGATTAACAGGGAGTTTTCCCTTAAGTGTTACGACATATTTTACTGCGGCTATTATGAAAGATAAAACGGCGAAAAACAAGAGTTGTCTACGTTATCTACAGAGGCAAAGTATACAGACCAAACATATAACTATTTAATCTTTTAAAAAATTATTTTGTACAGCTCAAAGAAATACTTTTAGAATTTTTTGTAAGTTTTTGGCACAACATTCGTTAAACAGCATAATATTATTATTTAAATTTCCAATAATAATTTAATTCTTACGCTAAAGTAGGAAAATACATAACTTCAAGGATAACTGATGAAGACAGAAAAAGAAGGTATAATAGACTGGTGGATTTCTGTTATATATTGTGATTGGTCCTGCCTGTGTGCGAGTGGGCGGGGCCTTGTCTGGCGGTCTCGCTGTTTGTTTTTTCTGTGCGTTAACTGAAGTTGAATTTTTTTGGACGGTTCTTTGCAGAGCTGGTTTCCATGTTGTTGGAAGTCTTTGGGCATCATCTCAAGTTTTTAGGTTATTTGGATAATTTTCTATTTCTATGGCTTCCCTGATTATTCGCTTGGTTTTGTGTTCGATGTTCGCTAGCATTGTTGTCTGTTCTAGATCGATTGTGTGTCCTGTTGTTAGGGCATGTTGTGCAAGGGAAGATGTCTTTTCTTGCTTTGCAATAGCGTTTCGATGTTCTTCTCGTCTTACTTGAATTCTTCGATTGGTCTGTCCGATGTAGGATTTGTCGCAGTCTCCACAGGGAATCTTGTACACTCTTTGGTTTTCTAGTGGGATTTTGGTTTTTGCGGAGTTAAGCATATTAGAAATTTTCTTATCCGTGTTGAATATTGTCTCTATTTTATGTTTTCTTAGGACTCTACTGATTTTTTCCGTAGTGCCCTTCACGTACGGTAAAATCGTCTTAGCAATAGTTTTTTCTTTTTCTTCTGTTGATTTTTTGCTTTTTCCTCCTTGTGATTTTTGTGCCTTTTCAATTGTGTACGTGGTGAAGCCATTTTTTCTTAGTGCTGTTTTGACCGTTTTCATTTCTTTGTTCCTGTGTTCTTCATCTGTTAATCTTTCTGATCTTATAGTCAGGGTTTTGATGACTGACTGCAGTTGTGCAGGATGGTGGTGTGAGTCAGCGTGTAGATATCTGTCGGTGTGTGTTGGTTTTCTGTATACCGTGTATCCTAAAGTTCCATCTGTTTTCTTTATTATTAAAACATCCAAAAACGGTAGCTGTTGGTCTTTCTCTAGTTCCATAGTAAACTGAATTTTGGGGTGGATGGTATTAATGTGATTTAGGAATGTATTTAGTTTTTCTTCCCCGTGTGTCCAGATAATGAAGGTGTCGTCCACGTATCTCAACCATAGTTTCGGTTTATACTCTACCGTTGTTATTGCTCGTATTTCTATTTCTTGCATAAACAGATTTGCTATCACCGGTGACAGTGGTGAACCCATGGGTGCTCCCTCGACTTGTTTGTACCTTTGGTCTTTGTATATGAAATATGTGTTGTTCAGGCAGTGTCTCGTTAGGTTTACTGTATCCGGTGGTATTTGGTATTTTTTTCCTATAATCTCTAACGATTCTTCTACTGGGACGTTAGTAAAAAGTGACACCACGTCAAAACTCACTAGCAAATATCCCGGGTCAAGAGTCACGTCCTTTATACGCTCGATGAAGTGGCCTGCGTTCTTGACGTAAGAATCCGCTTCCTCTGCGTACGGTTGTAACTGATTGGCTAAGAACTTTGCGAGCGGCTGTGTGGGTGATCCGATTGAACTAACTATTGGTCGTAGTGGCATCCCAACTTTATGAACTTTTGGTAAACCGTAGAGCTTAGGGCACCTAGATGATTTTTCGCGTGGAATCAGCTTGGGCTGATCCTCCTTTTTTATGTTTGAAACTTTGATCTTGGCCTTCGTTGTTTTTTCTAGATACGTTGTTGGATCTGTGGCAATTTTTTCGTATGCTATGTCGTTTAGAAGATCTGTTAATTTTTTTTCGTAGTCATCTATATTCATTACTACCGTGGCGTTACCTTTGTCCGCTGGAAGGACGATTATTTCTTTGTTTTTCTGCAAATCTCGCAACGCCTCTTTTTCCTCACGTGTTAAATTTCTTTTTGGTGGTTTGGCTGTCCGTAATATCTGCAATACGTCTTGGCGTATGATCTCAGCTGTTTCCGGAGGTATATTGGTAATGGAACTTTCTACTTCGCTGATAATGTTTTCAACTGGGATTCGTGCGGGTGCTACGGCGAAATTAAATCCTTTTGACAGAACACTCGTTGTGGCCTCATTTAATTCGAGATTCGAAAAATTGTAAACCAATTTGTGTGTTTCCGTCGGTGGTGTTTCCTTTTTTCTCGGTCTTTGTTCGGCTGTTAGACTATTGAACTTTTTCAGTTGTTTTATTTTTGTTAAGTCGGCGTTTGTCTCTGCTCGGAAGTTGGATATTGTTTCCAGTGTATTCCATAGTATTGGATGTAAACTATTACTTAGAACTAGGTGTAGCTCTAGTAATTCTGAATTGACTTTGTCGATATCCCGCCTCGTGTCATGAATAGCTTCCCTAATAAGTGCAAAACTGGCCCTTCTTAAGATGTTTTTAGTTTTATAAGTCTTTTTATGAAACGTAAGCTTCATGCTTTTAGGAATTATGTCCTCGTCGCGGCAGCGTTCTAAAAAAGTGAGATTACACAAAAGTGTGCTTCGTTTGGAATCGTAGTTTTTCGTATCGTCTGATGTCTGGTAGAAATTCCTTCCCGTAAATGTTAATTTTCAAAGTTTCAAACATAAAAAAGGAGGATATATATATATATATATATATATATATATATATATATATATATATATATATATATATATATATATATGTATATATATATATATATATATATATATATATATATATATATATATTGCATTTGATTTGAGTCTCTTACCATTCTCTAACACGTGTTTCTGGGTCTACCCGTCATCAAAGAGGCTTGTAAAAAGACTCAAACCAAATCAAAACGCACCGACTGGCATTTATAGGAAAAATAATTACCAGAGTATGCTACTAGCTTCCTCTAGTGAGGAAAGATGAAGTGAAATGTCGATAGCAATTAAAGTAAACTATATACCCAAGCTTAATCAAGCCAATCAGAGCAATGCTGGAAATACTTATATTCCACTATGCATCAACAATTTACCCATATAAATTACCATCATTTTTGTACTCATTTCGTCGAGTAAGGATGATAACAAAATAAATAGACGTAGACGGTTGCGATTGGATTTGTTATCTGGAAAAATGTCTGGTGTTTAGAGGAATTCTTATACCACTACATTTCTTTTTTACGTCTTTACGCTTGCTCCAAGTAGATCTTAAACAAAGTCGGGAAAAGACAGCATCCTTGTTTGAGTACTTTGTCTATCACAAACTCTTTTAATAACTATTGGCCTATCTTTATTTTACTCATATTTTTGTTATAGAGTTTTTGCACTGCCTTGATTAAAGTTACATTGAGGTTTGTTTTTTATAAAGCTTCCTATAGTTTTGGTTGTGGTACACTGTTATATGCTTTTCGAAAATCGACGTATAATAGGTGTATTGCTTGGTTCCGTGTCGCTTTTTTTCTATAAGTTGGGTAATTGTAAAGAGATGATCAATAGTCGATTTACCTTCTTTGAAGTCAGCCTGCTCTTTGTCCTCCACGTATTGTATTCTTCCTTTATTCTATTTTTTTTTAATTTTCCTTAAACTCTTGAGATAGTGCAGAACTCTTGAGATAGTCTAACACTGCTTATTTGCTCTAGTTGTTACATATGTCTTTAGCTCCCTGCTTGTATATGGTTGATATAACCGAAGTTCTCCACTCTTCCGGTATATTCTCTACATTTATAAATTTTTAACACATGCTGGATAGCTGCCTGTATAATTTGTCGGTTCCGTATTTTAGTAGTTTGGTGGGTTATTAACTGGACCTATACTACGCAATGGAAAGTATTCTTTCCATTACGTAGGCTTATAGAAAAGACGGTATCTTTAGTCTTTTCATTTCAAAGATATTTAAGTACTTTCCAGCTTTCGGTACTTTGGGTATAGTACTTTCGTGTTTCCTTTTATCCGTTTTATCGGATTTTCAGAAATATGTTGTATTTAACACGTCCCCCTACCGCTAACTGTCCCCCTTAAACATTTTTTTTTATAGTTAGGTGGTCCTCTACGTTATCATAGTTTTTAGCATAGGATATACATTTTTCGTCCAGTCGTTTTCGTACAGTATTTTTGAACTTTTGTTGTTGAAGTTACCACATGATCAATGATTAATTTATGTATTTCTCGATGCTGAAAAATTCATTTAGGATTCATAAGTTACTTTGGTCACATATGTTTATTAACCTGATTTCGTTGTCATTTAGAATATCTTTCCCGATTTTACCAACTATATTATTTTCAAACTTTTTTACTGTCCGAGCATTTGGATGTCTTAACATAATTATTTTTCTCGCGCATCCTATTTGTAAGATTCCATATTAGAGTTTCTCAAAAAACTCATCTTTATCTCTTACTAGAGTATCCTCATTTACAGCGTAAACTCCTATAATACTGACTTTACATCCCAGTAAGTTTAGATATGATGTAATGAAAACCAATAAAAGGCAATAAAAAACCGTCAAAATAGTGTAAGAGATTGATTGTTCAAGTTTGTTATTACAGTTTATAATCATAAAGTCATCTATTTGCAGAATACTATTAAGATTATAATACACTTGAACATTTATTTCAATTTTTGTATAAAAAGAAACGAAATGAAAATATTATTCATCAAAAAATCTAAGTATTCCTGAAATACTTTTTACATATTTTTCTTGCTAAACCCCAGAACGCATTTCGCCAAACAAAAATAAAGTATAAAATCGTTCAATCACGAGATATCATCTTATTCGAATAGTAAATTTTGCTGATCAGGCCCTTCTTCGATTCAAATATTTGTCGTTATGTTATTCCATTGATATTCGTCGCTTGTTGCCTAGAGTCAACATTGTGATACATACAAAGATAAATAAAATAAATAGAAAATTTTATTCTTTTCGAAGTATATAGCTTATTAAAAATTAAGCGGAATAATATTGGTTGTAAAATTATGGTATGGTATTTTTTTTGTGATTTAGTACGTAATTAGGTATCATATTCGTTTAAAAAAATGAAAGACCTTTTTTCTAAGTAATGGTGTGTCTTAAATACCTGGAACAGGGTTTTTTACAAACTGAGCATATAAAAGTATCTCAACACGTTTTTTTTACTAAATTCAAACTTACAATAATTTACAAGGCAAATTTGTTGCCTCGTGGGGTAAATTGCCCAGTGGCAGTTTACCAGTACTATCTACTGAGATCTTCTGGCCAGCTGTTTTCCCTCTGATAGTAAGATAGTCTCTAACGTACTAATTTGTTTTCATGGTGTAATATCCTATCTTGTATTTTACTGCTCTAGATCGAATTTCATCATTAATGAATGGGATTTTTTAATCTTCATCTATTGTTAAATTGGAGGTGAACCAGGTGAACCCTTATTTATTTCAAATTTACCTTATATACACTTTGCCTAATATAAATATTGGTATTTATTGTATAAGCTATGGTTCTTAATATTTTATGAGTTCATTTGCTTTTAAACCTCTCTGGAGGCTCTCTATTTTTAATTTTCATTAAAGCTTCTTCCATTGCGCTTTTTTTATTGGCATTAGTTTATTTGATATTTTTAATTTCTGAAGTTCTGTTAGTGTCTGTTGCTTGGTTGAGTTGTTCAAAAGTATATTGTCCACTAATCGTTGGTAATATGGTTCACAATTATCATTTTTGAGCCGCGATTCAATATACTTACTATTTATCAAATTGTATATACAGTGATGAGTGCCTTAAGAATCGGCAAAATAACGCAAAAGATAGAAAACATAATACGTTGTGAAATAAAAAGAGATGAAAGTAGTAGAGGTGGGAAATTATCGATAGAAACCTCTAATTTACATTAAATTGCATTCCTTCATCTTTTACCTTCCTTCGTCTGCGAACTCCTTTTGGAATCTTGAAACAAGGATCCATAAGTAAAAAAATTACGTATAATAGACTGAATTGTTGATCGTGATGGAACCGGCCTATTTGGAAACATATTTACAAATTGTTGTCTAATCATGTTGTCCGTGTACCGACGCATTCTTCGTATATCCTGGACCGAACATGTCACCAACACAGAGGTAATCCAAAGAATCGGAAAGGAGAAAGAAATCGTGAATACAATTAAATAAAGAAAGCTTGAATATCTAGGCCACATATTGAGACACGATAAGTACCGTCTACTGCAATTGATTGTCCAGGGAAAAATAGACAGTAAGCGAGGGCCAGGCAGAAGAAGACACTCGTGGCTCCAAAATCTGAGGAAGTGGTTCGGGCTCACATAGGTCGAACTATTCAGAAGCGCCGCAAATAAGATCAGAATTGCCATGTTAATAGCCAACGTTCGCAACGGACAGGGCACTTGAAGAAGAAGAATCATGTTGTCTGATAATCCATTCACATGCCAGACAACAATTTGCACTTTTTCCTCGACCGTTAAAATCCTTTTCACGAATTGTTTTTTCAATAAAAAGTTTCTGTTTACCGTAAATAACATTTCTCGGTGTGTTATTATTTGATAACTTGAAGGCTTGATGATTTGGTTAGCTATAAAGCAGGTACCTGTTCGCGCGCATCCATTCCAATGTCGTCAATTGTTTTAAAAATCATTACCTGTACAGAGGAATTGATATTAACACTGAGAATTTAGTGATGGACTTGACATTAAACAGTCTTCAATGGATTATTTTCCATTCACAACTGAAGACTGTAAAACTGGAATTGAATTTGAAATATTTTGTATTTCTATTTTATAACATTGGAATAAGAATAAATTGTAAATAATGAGTTTTTCGAAAACTTGTTACCTAATATGTACCATATTTTCTATTATTTTTGATTGAGTAAAACAAAAATTTTGCCCTTGGTGTGAATTGAACCCCAGTCTTCTTGTCAATAGACAACGTCTCTAACTATTACTCCAATTTTACTTACAATAATTGTTTTCGGACAAAAATACCTACCTTTAGTTTAGTCAAATATTTGAGTTGAGTTATTTTTATTATTAAATAAACTTAAAGATTTGTAATTTAAAATCGCTACTAATTAATGTTTTTTACTATAATATATCTTAATATATTTCATCATTTATTCTAACATCAGAAATTATTGAAATAAAATATTTTCGAGGTCATCCGTAATTTATGACTGGAGTCAAACAGACACGTCTAATACTAGCCTTATCTCGTACTATCTCACAACTTAATCTGTCTTCTATCCTTTCCGCTATTTTGCCGGGTGGTAAGACACTCATCACTGTATATTCACATGTTCATAAATTCTTTTTTAGACAATAACTTCTGAAAATAACCGTTAACCAGTACCCCTTTAGCCACTGATTGTCCACACGCTCCTCCGACAACGAGTCAAAGAAGCATACCACCAGTTGAACACACAAAGCCAGCAAAAGAAAAAGACACCACCCAACAAAACAAACCACGTTCTAAAGAGGTGAAAAACCTAAAACAGGACACCAAAACACCAACCAAAGGAAAACCATCCCAGAAAAGCAACAACGATACAATGTGAAGCCACTCTGATACGCAAGTCAACGTCGACTGTAATTCTGTATTGCTCTGAATAGCCAACAGTAAGGTTCATTTGGGGTCTGTGTGGTACCACGGCGCTAATAGTGTTTTATTTCTGAAATGGCAGGTATTTCCAAAAGAGCGTATTTTGGAGAGCTTAATTTTAATCAAAGTGTAAGGCGGTGGTATGATGAATTAAAAAGCGAGTTTAAGTGATTATAAGGACTACAATGCCAGAAATTTTTCTCCAGAGAGTAACCATAACTCTGATTTTGATAAGGAAGATCAGGGTAACAATGCTAAAACACAAGTAAGTCAGGCTATAGGTGAAGGAGAAAAGGGGCCAGAAACAACAAATGGAAAGTTTTATTTTGGTAAAAATCGATACAAGTGGTCTGCTGTTCCGGCCAATCCAGATTTGAATATAAATTTGAATATATAAAAAACACAATCTGGTAAAAGATTTTCCGGTGTTGAAAGGACCTGCATAATGAGGTGACGTCTCAGATTCCTTAAAAATATGGAGCCTTCTTTTCGCAGAGGATATGGAAAACGAAATAATTCTACGGACAAATGAAAATATTGTTGTTTCAAGATAAATTCAACAATTCTGATAGAACAAAACTGAGAGAACTAACAAGGAAAGAATTTAGACCGTTTCTTTCTATCTTGTATTACTCTGCAGTTTTCAATTTAGATGAGGAAGATTTGGAAGAAATATTTGCAACAGATGGAACTGGACGAGATATATTCAGATCCATTATGTCTTTGAAAAGAATGTATGTCTTGCTCTCCTGTCTAAGGTTTGTTGGCTGAATAGTTAGTGTAAATATTTTATTGCTAAAACTAATGATCAAACTGCATCAGTGTCTTGGTTATCTGAGCGTTTTGTAAAAAATTGCCAAGACTGTTATTCTATGGGAGAATTCAGTAGCGCACCTAGAATTTGCCTCTGGGAGGGGGGTTTTGGTTGATCACCGAAATTTTTTTTATGATGTTACCTCCATTTTGAGTCCTTAAAATGTTTGAGTAACAGTCACAGAATAGGGTCCTGGGGGGGGGGGGTTTAACCACCAAACCCCTCCCTGAGTGCACCACTGGGAGAATTGTGTTGTATCGACGAAATGATAATAGGATTTCGCGGTAGATGTAGGTTCCGCATATACATACCTAATAAACCTCGGAAATATAAACTGAAAAATATGGCCCTAACAGACGCAAGTACCCACTATTTCTATAATGGCTATAGTTAATGTGATAAGGATAGTGACGGTTTTTCTTTAACAAATGAGAAGAGATGTTTCATGAAACCACACAAGCCGTGTTGAAACTGTGTCATCCCATTGCTAATTCACACTGAAATGTCACAGCAGACAATTGGTTTTCATCCATAGAATCATGGATTTTTTTAAAAAATAAGGACTGACCTATATTGGCCGCTCAAGCAAAACAAAACGAAAATACCTATGCAGTTCCTTCCAAGTCGGGAAGAGCTGAAGAATTCCATTTATAATTTTACAAATGAGTACACTATACTTTCCTACGTTTAAAAAAAAAGGAAGGTAGTTATCACCATACCGAATGTGAGAACATAGAATCTGGTAAACCCGAAATCATTTGTTTCTATAATCAAACAAGAGCGGTGTGGATGTAATATATATATATATATATATATATATATATATATATATATATATATATATATATATATATATTATATAAGTATTACATATATCTTCTTCTTCTTCTTAGCATTCTGTCGTCCATGTTTGAACATAGGCCTCTCCCAACTCCTTCCATCGGTCTCTATCCTGAGCAACATATTTCCAATTTGTTCCGGCTATTCTTTTAATATCATCAACCCATCTCATCTGTAGTCTTCCTCTTGGTCGTTTACTTTCGTAAGGTCTCCAATGTTGTATTGTAGTATTCCAACGTTGGTCTTTTTGTCTAGCAGTGTGGCCCGCGAAGCTCCATTTAAGTTTGGCAATTTTTGTTGCTATGTCCTCGACTTTTGTTTTGGATGTTACCCAGTCGTTCCTCTTTTTATCTGACAGTCGTCCTGTACCTAACATTGCTCTTTCCATTGTTCTTTCTGTTGTGGCTAGTTTATTCATGTTTGCCTTGGTTAGGGTGCAGGTTTGACATCCATATGTCATGATAGGAAGGATGCGTTGGTTGAACACTTTGCTCCTCAAGTATTGGAGTATTTTGCGGTTCTTAAGTATCCAACTAAGTTTTCCTAATGCTGTCCATGCTAGTCTTGCTCTTCTGGTAATTTCCGCACTTTGGTTCTCTTTGTCAAGTCTCAAGATTTGGCCTATGTAGATATATTCCAGGATTTGTTCTATCTCACTGCCATTTATAGTTATACGTCTGGGGTCATCTGTGTTTGTCATTATTTTTGTTTTTTTCATATTCATTTTTAGACCGACGTATTGGGAGCTGGCTGCTAGTTCCCCCATCATAATGTCGCTACGTCGTCAGCGAATCTGAGGTGGTTTAACTTGTTACCATTATCGTTAATGCCATAGGTTGACCAATTTGTAGTTTTGAAGACGTCTTCTAGGGATAGGTTGAAAAGCTTTGGCGATATTACGTCTCCTTGTCTCACTCCTCTCTTAATGGGGATGGGATTTGTATTAGTTGCCTATATCTCGAATCTATTCTACAATTATTATTAATAGTTTGTTCTATGGCCTACATCTCGATACTATCAAACGCCTTTTCATAGTCGACGAAGGCAAGAAATATGGGTAGTTGGTATTCATTTGCCTTCTCTATCAATGTTCCCATTGTCAGCATATGATTTGATGTACTATATCCTTTGCGGAAGCCAGCCTGTTCAACCGGTTGGTAATTGTTCATTTTGTAGGTTAACCGGTTGTTAATAATTCTCATAAATAGTTTGTATACTTAACTGAGCAACGATATAGGTCTATAATTCTGTAGATCACATTTGTCCCCTTTTTTGTGTAAGAGTATTACTAGACTCTCGTTCCAGTCTTTAGGGATCTTGCTATTATGGATACATATATTAAATAGCTCTGTTAGTACAGGGATTGTTAATGTCTTGCTTGTTTTCAAGAGCTCGGCTATTATACCGTCATGTCCTGGAGCTTTATTATTTTTTAGCTCTTTTAAAGCTCTTTTTATTTCTAATGCCTTTATATTTGGTAGTACTTCTGATCCCACGTTTTTTTTTTTTCTTTTGACGCTCTCCTTTGTTGTTTCATTAGGCTGGCCTTGCAAGCTGTACAAGGATATGTAGAAGTCTTCGACAATATTTGTTATTTTATATTTGTCCTTCTATACCTTATTGTTGGCGTCTTTAATTTTGATGATTTTTTGAACTCCTAGTGCGAGTCTTAGACATTTTAAGCCTTTGTTGTTTTCAATGACTCGCTCTATTAAGTTCTCGTTCCATTTTTGTATGTCGCGTTTTAGTTCTTCTCTAATTTTTTTATTAAGTTCTCTGTATTCTTGAGTATGGCGTTTGTTTTGCGCTAGTAGTTATCTTCTTTTCGTCATTAGCTGTTTAGTTTCATTGCTTATTTTGTCTTCTTTAGTCCTTGTTTTCTTTGCGACCTGTAGTCCTGGTGCAAGAAGGTTTTTATTTAGGTTTTTATTAATTTCATCAATTTGATCTTGATTACGTGAAGGATCAGATTCGAACTTATCCGCTAAGACCTCTCGGAATTGCTCTTCATTTGTTCTTAGTTTAAAGGCATCTATCCTCGTTGTTTTTTTTTAAATCCTTTTTCTCTCTTCTTTCATATTAATATTTATTTTTGCTCTAACTATACGATGGTCACTACCCGTTGTTACGTTGTTTATTGTTGTGACGTCTTCAAATATTCCTTTGTTGTTTGAGAGAAAATAATCTTGAAAAAATTTTCATTTTTGGTAGTTCCGTTCGGTGCGACACGTGTCCACTTTCAGTTAGGTTTCTTTTTAGTATTATATATACATATATATATATAATATACATATATATATATATACATATATATATATACATATATATATATACATATATATATACATATATATATATATATATATATATATATATATATATATATATATATATATATATATAATATTTTCTGCTCTCAGAAAACCTTGAAAAATAGTTGTTACATTTTTTTAGCATTTGTCGTTATTAATGTAAAATAAATAGAAAATGGACTTAACATAGATTAATTTTAGCTTGAATGATTATAAAATGATTATAAGGTAACAAAGAGCACAAAATCGCATAGAATAAAGGAGTTTAAGGGAGGCATATGTCCAGCAGTTGACGTCATACATGAAGGCTGCATGATGATGATGAAATGATTATAAATTATAACGAAATAATGAATTATGTCTTTATTAATTTCACAAAAAAACTCAAAAAAAATGTGGTCCGGTAGACCCCAGGACGCAGTTAACGGCAGCATAAACCACGACGCCAGTTGAGGGTTAAAAAACTACCTTACTTAACTCTGGTAATATTATAATAGTTTGAAGTTAGTTTTAATCTGTTTTTGGGGCTCAAATTGACAGAATCAGACATGTGGGTAAAAGATGTCTCCCATTTTAATCTCGAATCTATGGAACCCTGCAATTAACTAAAATGTTGATGAAATATAAAATAACTGTAATATTTTTACTTCACCACTGTGTAAAAACTTTATATCTACTTCTTTGCAATATCGGATTTCGCCTTTTATTTTCCCTTTTTGGATCTCCTTTGTAGCTTTATTACAACTGATATTTCGTATTACCACAAATAAAAAATATGTTACGAGTTACAGGTTTATACTTCAGTTTTAACTTACAATATTATTCAAAAAGTTCCACTTTGCCATCCATCAGTCGAAAATGTACGCGAAAGTGGGTAGTAAACTTCTTCATATAAGACATGAAATAAAACTTCTATCGGTTTTCTTACATCGCAAAAATTCGAAAAGCTCTTTCTAATCTTTTCGCTCATCTGTTGAACTTTTCTAGTTCTGAAGTAGTAGTTTAGGAGTTAAAAGCATTTTCAGGGATATATCTAGAATAACTTTATATTTAATGCTGAAAAGCTAGTTGGTTTTGAAAAACAAAATTTGTTTCCATAATTTATTCCATTGTAGTTATTTATATTTCAATAAGATAACATTTATTATTTTTTATTAAATTCGATATAATGCATTTTCCTTATTATGCAAAATGTCTGTTGGTGTTATTTTAATTTTAAAAATAATGGCTCCAATAATGTTGTATGCACTTTAAAAGAGACAAATGTGTTCTTAATTTACTCAAAGGAAAGATTTAGCCTGGAGGTTTTATTATTCAATAATGGGCAATACATCCCGGCTGTGAGCGAATCTGGTCTGAATATATGAATCGGGTCTTCCAATAGAGACTTTCGAACTTTGATAGTTGGTAGTTGCCATATTATTGAAGCATCTTCTTCTTCTTTTTAGTCGTTAACCTCATACAGGTATTGTGATACCATGAAGCTATTAGCTGATTTTTTTAATGTTCCTCTATGTTTTTCTATCTTCTTCCATTCTAGCATATTCTGACAATGAAGCGCCAATAGTAGCAATAGTCCGTGTGTCGTTAGGGAGATTACCTAAACTTCTTTTGTCTTTTACATTTCTCTGGGTGGTAAGTTTTTTAAGACCATTTCTTCGTAGCACGTGTCCAAAGTAACCTTTTATTTGTTCTGATATTTGTATTCTTAGTCTCTTCTTTATGTTTAGCTTGTTCATTATATGTTCATTTGGTCTTCGGGCTACGGTATTCTCAGCATTAGTCTTTAGCAGTACATCGAAAATACATCTGTAATCTTTTTATCTTTCTCCATAAGGGTCCAGCATTAAGGCTGCATAAGTAAAAACTGGAAAAACTAGACTTTCTACTAGTTTCACTTTTGAATCGATCATTATTTAATGGGTTTTCCAAATTTTTGTTAATTTTGCTATATTGCTTTTTGCGATTGCTGACCGGCGTTTTATTTCTTCAGTACAGCCCCACTACAGTACAGATTAACATCGTCCTAGGAGATTTTAATGCTAAAATAGGAAGAGGGAAATTCCAAAATATCGTAGGAGAATACGGACTAGGAGAACGAAATGAAAGAGGAGAGAGACTATTAGAGTTTTGCCAGCAACACAATATGATAGCAACAAACACTTGGTTTAAGTTACCTCAACGCAGGTTATACACCTGGACTTCCCCGCTACACACAAAAGAAAGAATAATAAGAAATCAAATAGATTATGTTTTAATCAACCAACGATTTCGTAACTCCATTACAAGTACAAAAACATATCCTAGTGCTGATGCAAATTCCGACCACAACCCTGTAGTAGCAAATATTCGCACAAGAATTAAAGTAATAAAAAATGCAAAGCCGAAGAACAAACCTAATATGGAACTACTAAAAGATGTACAGATTAAAGATAAAACCACTGTAAAACTAAATGAAAAACTCTCAGAAATAGACCGAACCCAAATAAATATCCAAAATATAAATACAACTTGGCAACAAATAAAATCCA
Source organism: Diabrotica undecimpunctata (assembly GCF_040954645.1). NCBI lineage: Eukaryota > Metazoa > Arthropoda > Insecta > Coleoptera > Chrysomelidae > Diabrotica > Diabrotica undecimpunctata. The sequence goes on along the minus strand of NC_092805.1, from coordinate 147,355,599 downwards.
TCCTCGTCAATTCTGCAAGGGAAGAAATTCCAAATACACGATTAATGGCAAAAAAAGACTGGATGACACCAGCTATTCTAAAGATGATAGACGAAAGGAGGAAATACAAAAATAAGAACACAAGCGATTACAAACGATTAAATACAGAAATAAGAAGGAAAATAAAAGAATCAAAAGAGAAATGGCTCGAAGAAAAATGTAAAGAAATAGAAGAATTAGAACATAGACATGATTACTTTAATATGTACAAGAAGGTGAAAGAATTTTCATTCATCCACAAAAAACAACATTGCCCACTGGTAAATAACAACGGAGAGTTAATTCATAACACCAAAGATAAAATAGAAGAATGGGAAAAATTTATACAACAGCTGTTCCGAGATGAAAGAATAGACATTACAATAAATAATGTCACTGAAAGCCCACCAATTCTAAAAGTCGAAGTGGAATATGCCATTAAACAATTAAAGACCAATAAAAGCCCTGGACCTGATGAAGTTTATCCTGAAATACTTAAATTGATCGAAAGTAATAACATTGATTTGTTAGTAATTTTGTTTAATACAATCTACGATACTGGGGAAATACCAGAGGAATGGTTAGAATCTATTTTTATTCCCATTCCAAAACAAGCTAACTCCAGGCGATGCGCAGATTTTAGATTAATAAGTCTTATGAGCCAAATGCTTAAAATTCTATTAAAAATACTTCACAATAGGGTATACAAAAGGTGTGAAAAAGAAGTTGGATACGATCAATTTGCATTCAGAGCCGGAATGGGGACCAGAGAGACCTTGTTTTCATTACAAGTACTGCTGCAGAAGTGTTACGACCAACAAAAGGATGTCTTTCTATGTTTTGTAGACTTTGAAAAGGCATTTGATCGCGTAAACCATAATAAAATGTTAAATTCCTTGCAGAGCATCAACTTGGATAGCAAAGATCTCCGACTAATTAAGAACTTATATTGGAGGCAGAGTGCCAAGATTAGGATCGACGATCATACATCTAGAAATATTAGTATAAATAAAGGAGTAAGGCAAGGATGCATACTGTCCCCTATGCTGTTCAATCTTTACTCGGAACTACTATTCAAGCAAGCCTTGGAAAACCTTTCCACAGGAATAAAAATTAATGGAGAACCAATATCTAGCATAAGATATGCAGATGACACTGTCCTACTGGCTGATACAGACACAAACTTACAGAGGGTTATAGACCACCTTAAGGATGCTTGTCGAGAGTTTGAAATGAAGATCAACGAAAAAAAAACAAAAGTAATGGTGATCCAAAGAAAACAGAATATCCCCTTACCTATAAAAATAAATGGGAATATTTTAGAACAGGTAAACCAATACAAATACCTTGGCTGTTGGATTAATTGCAAGCTGGACCCAGAACAAGAAATTAAAGCGAGAATTGCTCAAGCTAGGGATAGTTTCTTTAAGATGCGCGTTCTATTCTGCGATACACATATAAATATTAAATTGAGATTAAAACTTGTAAAATGTTTTATCTGGTCTGTTCTTCTCTACGGAGTCGAAACATGGACTTTAAAAATAAAGAGCCTGAATAGAATCGAGGCATTTGAAATGTGGGTGTACCGTAGAATTTTAAAAATTCCTTGGACAGCACGAAAAACAAATGAAGAAGTACTAGCGAGACTCAATTTAGAAAAAGAACTATTGAGAACAGTCAAAAGAAGAAAAACCAGTTATTTAGGGCATTTGTTGCGCAACGAGAAATACTACATCCCTCAGTTGATAATAAAAGGCAAAATAGAAGGAAAGCGAGGAATTGGAAGAAAAAAATTGTCCTGGTTACGTAATATCAGAAACTGGACAGGACTTGGATTTGAGGAACTCTTAAGAACAGCTGAAGATAGACAAACGTTTGCCACCATAACCGCTAACCTCCATTGATGTAGACGGCACTTGAAGAAGAAGACAGCCCCACTTGTTAATTATTAAAAAGCCCAGATACACAAATTTGTCTACAACAGCGATATTGTTTATCATGATTTGATGAGTTTGATTGTTGTTAAATATACAAGCTATACGCTCCCAAATAAGCTGAAGCTATTTTCACTTGAAAACTCTTTTTGTGTGGGGGGTCATCCCTTGTGGGTTTGGTTTTACAGTTTCTGGTTGTTTCCACTACTTTTCTTCATTCTTTTCTCTCTTTGATTGTCCTTGTGATATTTCTTATTTCTATACTTCTATAGACTACAAGTCTTTTTCGACTTGTTTTACCTAGTGGTATCCATTCCGTTATAACTCTTAACGGATTGCTCTTCTCTCTTCTCATTATGTGCCCATACCATCAAATTTTTTGTGCCTTTTTTGCTCTTACTATGTTTTCTTGACTCATCCATTCTTATATTTCGTAATTTATCTATTGTCTTTTTTTATCTTCCTCGTTTTCCCTCTTTGGTACCAGTATTTCTCTGATAATCTTCCCATTAAAAACTTTTAGTTGCTCTTTTTCTATTGCCGTTGATGTTAATGTCTCTGCAGCATATACTACTATTGGTCTTATAGTTGTTTTGTCGATTATCTTCTGTGTTTCGGCTTATCTTCTTAGCTCTAAACATTTTTTATTTCTATAAAACGCTGTGTTTCCCGCTTCAATTCTTCTTTTCGTATCTACACTTTCATTTCTTCTGTTGACTAGTACTCCCAAATATTTGAATATTTCAACCTCTTCGAAAATGTGTACATCTATTGTCAGTTTTGTCATTTGTGTCTTCTTTTTCCTGCTCACGTTTATGTATTTTGTTTTATTTACATTTATTTCCAATCCTCTCAGTTTGTCTTTGTTTTCTATTTCTTGAAAGGTTTTATTGCACAAGTACGTTTTCCGAAACTACGTAAGTTCAGCTACAAAATCCACACAATGTCATTTTCTTCGAAGCATTTCCCGTGACGTGAGACTATATGTATTGTGGAAGTTAAAATTTAACGTTTTTTAGACATATTTCTTTAGACAAAACTGATCATCGATACGGAGTAACTTTAGACAAAACTGATCATCGATACGGAGTAGCTTTTATCATAAGCAATACTTGGTCTCAGCTTCCTAAGAGAAGACAGTATACTTACATGGACGTCTCCTTCGCATACAAAAAACCACATTGTCAGAAACCAGATAGACTTTATACTCGTAAATAGCAGATATAAAAACTATATAACCTCAGTTACAACTTATCCTGGAGCAGATTTTAACTCAGACCACAATCCGTTAGTTGCTGACGTGAAAATAAAATTAAAAAACATTGAACTCAGAAAACAACAACCAAAAATTAATGTAAGAATGCTAAAAAACGATTTAAAAAATAATATAAATGTTAATAAACAAAAACCCTAACTGACAACAAACAAATTATGGACGTAAATAAAAAGTGGTATATTATAAAAAACACATTACAGAAACCAGCTCAAGAAAGTTTGATACAACATAGGTCAGAGGCTAAAAAACAGTGAATAAGAGAAGAAATACTATTACAATTGGAAGAAAGAAGGAAATTTAAAGGAAAAGATTAGATAACAGTGGGTGACAGAAGAAATACTATTACAGGTGGAAGAAAGAAGGAAATATAAAGGAAAATATCTACAAAAGTATGAAGAAATACAACGAATAATTAAGGAAAAAATTAAAACAGCTAAGGAAATCTATTTGATGAAACAATATAAAGAGATAGAAGTACTAGAAACAAAATATAATATGAGAAATATGCACAAAAAAATAAGATAAGTGACTGTAATGGGTTGAAATAGACAGCAAGGATACATAAAAGACAAAAAAAGACTACTTCCAATAGATTTACCATAAAAATTCAGACGATGAGAGGAGTACGTTGGAGAACTTTTCCAAGATGAAAGAGGTGAAGTGCAGAAAATACAAGAATTAAATCCTTTATAGAGACAGAAGATCACGATAGATGAAATCAAATATGCTCTCAAAAACTCTAAAGACAATAAGGCAGCTAGTTTAAATTGATGGGCAGCACGCAAAAGAAATGAAGATCTGTAGAGGAGTTAGACAGGGATGTGTTTTATCGCCACTTTTGTTTATCTTATATTCTGAAGAAATTTTCCAAGACACGCTCAATAATATCAAAGCGGGACTTACCGTTAACAGAAATATAAATAACAACTTACGGTATGCAGACGATACTGTAATTATAGTAATAAGTATAGAAGATCTACAACATCTTATCAAAAGCTTAAGTATGAATAGTGCTGAGATGGGAATTACTATAAACGCTAAAAAAACGAAGTATATGCTAATTACAAAAGGAAAGTATTACTGCATTACTGGAATTACTGCAGAAATAAACAGGCGAATAGAAATTGCCAGATCAGCATTTATACGAATGAAGCCACTCCTAACATGCAAAAATCTAAATTTGGAGATGAGACTACGTACCATTCGCTGTCATATATTTTCAATATTATTATATGGAGCTGAAACTTGGACATTAAAAAAATGCAAGTTAAAAAGAATCGAGGCTTTCGAACTCTGGTTATACCGCAGAGTATTAAAAATATCATGGACTGATAGAATTACAAATAAAGAAGTACTGGAGAGGGTTGGTAAAGAAACAGAACTAATCACCACTATTCAAACCAGAAAACTGGAATACTGGAAGATTCAAGAAAGAAGATCTGTTGGCCGAAAGCAGAACTAATGGTTGAAGAATCTACGTGATTGGTATCAATGCAGATCAATTGATTTGTTTAGAGCAGCAAATTTAAAAATAAAAATAGCTATTATGATTGCCAACCTTAGGCTATAACAAGAGAAATTCCACAGAGACTGGTCAATGGAAGAGATAAATTTTATTCATCTCTGATTTGATTGGTTTTATTGTCTTATGTATTGTGTCAAATATGTCTACAAATATATCAATATTTCTACGAAGACAACTTTAATTAGTTGTTTCAGTTCTATTGACGTTTTCAGCAATGTTATTTTTTACCTCTTTTAGGTTTCACGCCAAAAATCGCTTCTTATTTTATTATTTCTTATTCTGTGATTACATGATCTAGTTTGTCTTTGTAAAATAGTTATTCTTCTTTGTCTCTAGAGGCCTTCCATATATGGATCCATTAGTTGGGTAATTGAAATATTGTGTTTACGATAGCTAATTGATTAGTTCATCATCATCATCATGCAACCTCTTCTGTCCACTGCTGGATATAGGCCTCTCCCATTTTTCGCCACTCTCCACGGTTCTGTGCTTCTTGTTGCCATTTCTTGGATATTCGTCTAATGTCGTCCATCCAGGGTGTTGGTGGTCATCCTGTGCTGCGTTTGTCTTTTCGTGGGCGCCAGTCAATTAGTTTTCTGGTCCATCTTGTGTCTTTCAGTATTTTCAGTAAAACAAAAGCGGATGTACCCCAGGTGAGTATAGCGAGAATTGTTCAGTTGGACACATTTAAATAATTATTTCACTTAGATAGATAGATAGATAGATAGATAGATAGATAGTTTATTTGACTGTAAGTTACAACAAGGTTTACAGCAAGTCAAAACTGAAGTTATAAATATAAATTTTAAATAATTACAAAGTATAGTATAATATATAGTAAAGTATAATATAAATCACTATAAAGTCATTACAAAAAAATGAAAACAATACACAAAAATATTTAAAACATTAAAATACATATAAAACGTACAATATGGACATTATAATATAATAAAAATAATATTAAATTTGGTTATGTTGCAGCTTGGGCATTCACAGATACACTCTGGTAATATTCACCTAATGTATAGGGACACATGGTCACTAGGTACTCTTTGACTTGGTTTTTAAAAGCTGTAGTTGAATGAATGTTTTTAAATTTTTGAGGAAGTTGATTATACAGTAGTAAACCAGAGACAGTAGATGACTTCCTACTTATTTCTAAATGTCGATAGGGTACTACAAACTGTCTCTTATTTCTTGTGTTGTGTGAGTGAATATCACTGTTACATAAAAAAGTTCTTTTATTTTTATGAATTAGTATCAATAATTCCAAAATGTAAATTCCATACACTGTTAATATATTTAAATCTCTAAATAGGTTTTTACAAGACCAACCATACGGAACACCTGCAATACATCTGACAATACGCTTTTGGGCCTTAAAAACGTCCTTTATACTAGAAGAGCCACCCCAGACAGTTATACCGTAACTCATTGTCGATTGTACCTCAGTAAAATAAAAAAGACGAAGGTGTTGCAGACTAAGTATTCTACCCAAATTTCTCAATTGATAACATTTAGAATTGAGTTTTTTACATACATTCCAACAATGAGTCTTAAAAGATAAATGAGAGTCGAAAGTCACTCCTAAAAACTTCACATCACTACAACTCAAAATACCCTCACCATTGATGGGAAATACTTAAATTTGGCTTAGTAAAATTTGAACGAGATGTAAATCATAAAAATTTAGTTTTATGAACATTAAACAGGAGCGACTGATTACTGGACCAATCAGAGAAGGTCTTCAGTGAGTTTGTTATTTTATCTTGTAAAAAATTTATGTCTTTATCGCGATATAGCATTGTTAAGTCATCATCTCCATAAGATCGGAGTCGACTACAGAGACATTCGAACAATAGCGAGTCTCTATTGGGGCCAAACAGCTAAAGTGAAAGTAGGATCTACATTGACCAATAAAATTGAGATCAAGAAAGGTGTACGACAGGGCTGTATCTTGTCTCCCATTATCTTTAATATATACTCAGAAGAAGTATTTAAGACAGCGCTGGAGGAAAGCACAGAAGGCATAAAGATAAATGGAGAAATAATTAATAACATAAGGTATGCTGATGACACTGTGATTCTAGCAAGTAGCATGGAGGAACTGAGTTGCCTAATGAGTAAGATACAAAAAACAAGTGCACAATACGGACTCAGACTAAATATCACAAAAACCAAATGGATGTTAGTAAGCAAAACCCAACAACCACCACAGCAACTGATATTAGACAATGAAAGAATTGAACACGTGGATTTGTACATCTACTTGGGAACAACAGTTAACTCAAATTGGGATCAAGCAAAGGAAATACGTATAAGAGTAGAAAAGGCAAGAGCATCGTTCACTAGCATGAAGCAAATTTTCACCTCTAAAAGCCTCACCCTACCTCTCAAAATTCGACTTCTGAAATGTTATGTATTCCCGGTTTTGTTATATGGAATGGAGGCGTGGACAATGACCGCAACAATGATGAAAAAAGTAGAGGCCTTCGAAATGTGGGCTTACCGACGTATATTACGTATATCCTGGACTGAGCACGTGACCAACGAAGAGGTACTACGCCGGATAGGTAAAGAGAGAGAGGTAGGAATAAGTATAAAGAAAAGAAAGTTGGAATACTTGGGTCACGTTATGAGACATAATAAATATAGAGTACTACAACTGATCATTCAAGGGAAAATAGACAGCAGAAGGGGTCCAGGCAGGAGAAGACACTCGTGGCTCCAAAACTTGCGGCAATGGTTCGGATTGTCATCTGCTGAACTATTCAGATCTGCCGTAAACAAAGTCAGAATAGCCATGTTGATTGCCAACGTTCGGAACGGACAAGGCACATGAAGAAGAAGAAGTCATCAGCATAAACTGATACAAATGCATCAGATATTACATTTGGTAGTTCATTAATATACAAAATAAATAATATCGGGCCCAATATGGAGCCTTGTGGTACCCCATTTTTATTAACAATCGGATCAGACATTGAAATCTTGAAGTTATTTTTCACTCTAACTATTTGATGCCGGTCTTTCAGATAGGAACCAAACCAACTATGGGCAACTCCCCTAACACCATATCTGTACAATCTATCGAGGAGTACATCGTGTTGCACACAATCAAAAGCACGACTGAGGTCACAAAAAATGGCAGTTGGATTTTCACTGTTTTCAATAGAGATTAAGACTTCCTCATAGAAACTGTTAATGGCTGTGGAAGTAGAAAATTTATTTCGAAATCCATGTTGATGCTTTGTGATAATTTGGTTGATATCTAAAAATAATAAAAGTTGTTTTAGCGTTGCATATTCAATAATCTTAGATATCACAGATGGAACAGACAATGGTCGAAAATTTGACATTAATTCAGGATCACCTTGTTTTAATACCGGTGAAATGATAGAAGTTTTCAGCAAACTGGGAAAAACACCAACATTAAAAGAAGCATTTATAATGTGAGCAAGTGGTGTCAAAATTTGAGACGCAATTTTCTTAATAACTATACCTGATATTTCATCAAAACCACACGATGGTTTGTTTTTAATTTTATATTTTATTATGTCTAAGATATCTTCCTCTGTTACATGTTACATGTTACTTGACTCACGTCTCTCTCTCTTTCATGTGTGATACACATAAATCCCTATTTAGACCACACCTTCAAATTATATAACAATACTCTAAATACCAGGATATTTCAAAATATATGGTATGTAACTATCCGAAAGAAGGCCGGGGTTCGACTTCTGGCCTCTTCGAAATGATTTAGTCATTTTCAGAAAACCTTAACGCCCCCAGATCTAAGCTAGCTATCTAATTATACGAGTTTCTTAGGTAAAATCAGCAATAATCATAGTTAGCTTAAGAAAGTCTTGACCCTGTTACTTTCTTTGTATATCGTGGACGAAATAAATAGCAGACTACTGTAATATACTCTCTTGAATTGCGCTAGCAGTATAAATGGATTGACGTATTTTGATCAATAAATTTCATATGGCAGCTGACGTGTTACGCTTAAAATAATATTTGGTTTGTTATTTAGCTGCTATTTTATCTTAACTGTTATAATATAGCTTATATATACAATGTGTTTTCAAACATGTTTTTCAGTGTATAGAAATCGCCAATCATTATTTTATAAACTTGTAATTAAAATACAACAAAATCAATATGTTTGTTAGAAAATAGTGTTTCATTAAGTTTAAATTAAATAAAATCAAAATTGGCCACTTGTAGTTCGAATTGCTGTTTTAAAATTCAGTCTTGTGCTTTTGAGCGGACAATTGAAACTCATCAGAAATCAAAGCGGGTTGGCGTTTGATATTATTTTTACAATTTCCTTGCTTGGCCGGGACTGATTCTTGTTACTATCCTCGTCACGATGTGTCTGGATCAGATTGGAGTGAAGACACATCTATTTTCTTGTACGGAACGTGCAAACATTCAAAGATCGATATAATATTTATTAACTATTGTGCCTTCTGCCTGAACATTCGTTATTTTATACGAATACATATATATATATATATATATATATATATATATATATATATATATATATATATATATATATATATATATATATATATATATAGGTATATATATATATATTATATAGCAGTTCCATCAAATTATTCCAGTTAATGTGTTAGAACATATTAAACTTAACTTAACAGCTCAAATTGAGTTGTTTAAGCTCTAATTCCTTTGATAAGATCACAGTCGAAGACAAATGGCTTAGAAACCTTTCTGAGATTGACCTATAGCATATTGTCTTCAAGATTTTATTTTTGGATCACAAATTTGGACTATACCCCTCTTCTAAGAATAATTTAATTTGTAATGTTCTTGCTGACATTGGAAATGTCCTATGACACAGCAGTGTCTTGATCTCACTGACCTTCGTTCCAATTGCAATAATATTATTTGAAAATTTTACTCACAAACTTTTTTCCTCCCCTCTGAGGTTGACTTGGCATTTAATGACACTTTCTTGTTTCTAAAAAGTCACCCTTGTTGGTTCTTACGAGTGACAAGGGTAATACCACTGTTGTCATGGAAAAGGAGCAGTATCTTTCTTTTAGGCAAATATTGGTGGATGACGAAAGATGATACAAATGAAATAGGAGTAAGGTATATGTGATTGTTTGTTAATTGAAAGTATATTATTTAAATTATTAAAAGTTATTTATATTTATTCAAGAGATATATTTTAGAAATGTGTGTTAGTTTATTGAATTTTTTACAGTAAGAGGACAGTTGTGTGACAATGAATTAAATTAGATGTACTAAATTTGTGGGTGTGCAATTTCTTTGACTTGTAATTATCAGATTTTTGATAAAAAACATTTGATTTCTGTTTTGACAGAAATTGTGATGTCATATGTTAAAATTATAAAACTAAAGACAATTTAGGACAATTAGGGATAAACAGAACACAATTAAAAGTACAAAACAGACATAAAACTCTTAAAAAAGGGGGCTTATTGGCACTACATCATTGTGTAGGAGAGGAACTGGTAAAATTGAGTTTTTTTGTTGTCTACTAGTATTTTAAGAGGTAAATTTGACAAGCTAATGTCGGTTAGAGTGTGACAGTTCTTCTTCTATTTCTTGGTGTTGTAACTAAAGTCAGCTAGTTTTTGAAGCAAACAGACCTTACTGAAATAGTAGTTAAATTCATTCAAATGGAAATTGTAAGCTAGTATGTATAATTATTGGCATATTTTCTAACAATCACTAAATGAATTAACTTTTAATGTATCAAGACAAGATGTAACGTCCACGTCGAAATTGGTAAGTCTGTACAATAAATTTCTGTAACACTTTAACAAATTCAAACTTATAGTCACTTATGGTTATAAGTTTAGTATATCTATTTAACAACGTGAAATTTGTATATGAATCAAGAATTAAAATAAATTGATTTAATTAGTAATACTAGTCTGAACGATTCTTCAATGTTGTGTTAGAATTTTATGTATCACGAATCAATAACTAAAACTTCTTGTACCGGAATGTAAGTAGTATTTTGTTTATTACTAATTTATTACAATTCAATAATTTATCTCTTACCAATTTGTGGGTTTTGACATTGTCTGCTAAATCAATTTTATGCATATTAATAAACACAGACAGGTAATATTGGCTTAATTACTATAACCTTTTTGATCTTAATTTTTATAAGACAGCACCCTAATATGGGCCTTTTTTGTAATTTCAGCATTTAATTTACTTTGTACCGTTTGACCTGAAAATGCTTTGCAAAGTGTAGAAAGCGAAACTGGTCGTTTTGGTAGTAAAATTAAATTGATTGTGAGTAAGTCTTATTTCTTATTCCAAAATCATTTCTATCGTCAAATCAAAGGTGCCCCAATGGGATCTCCCCTCTCTCCCGTAATAGCTGATATTTTCATGGAACATTTCGAAACAGCAGCCCTGTCGTCATCAAATCTCAAACCCACCTGCTGGTTACGGTAAGTTGATGACACTTTTGTCATTTTTTCCTCATGGTAAAGACACGTTAGATCTCTTCCTCTCCCATCTGAATGGAATACATCCTAGTATTCAATTCACGATGGAAGTTGAGTCTGAAGCGTCTTTGCCATTCCTTGATGTTCTTATTCAGAAAAACTTACCTCACAGTTTTTCCTATTCCGTGTACCGGAAACCCACTCATACAAACCGATATCTTAATGCCCAGTCACATCATCACCCCGCCCAACTCAATTCAGTTGTCAACACTCTCATTTCTCGTTCCATAAGACTTAGCGACAACAATCATAGGTCATCCGAAATTAATTCAATAAGGCAAACACTCTTACAAAACGGCTACCACAAAACCCAAATCAACAAGAGCATTCAATAACATCTAAACCCCATTCCATCCAAAAAAGAAACCTTGCCGCCGGATCAACCCAAAATCTTTCTACCTTTTATTAAAGGTGTCACTGATAAGATCAGTAGAACTCTTCTTCCTCTAAATATCAAAACCATCTTCACTACTCACTCCAAGTTGTCCAATCTCGTCAGATCCGTAATAGACCAAATCCCTAATGAAGACCATGGTGTTTACGAGATACCCTGTTCCAGTTGCCCACGTACATACATCGGACAGACAAACCGACGAATCCATAACCGTATTTACGAACATTCTATATCTGTCAAACATTCCGATACTACTTCAACCCCAGCCCAACATCATATTCAAACAGGCCACAAAATAGATTTCGAAAAAGCAAAAACCATCGCCCCCATCTGCTCCTTAAAATCGAGAATCATTCGTGAAGCTATCGAAATCGAAAAACGGCCTAACAGCTTGAACACGCGCGATGACGCGAAACGATTGCCGGCAACATGGCGACCCCTGCTTCAGCGACCTCCCGCCCACACCGCTCAGACCACGTCAGTTCAGACCACGTCAGCGCATACCGTTCTCGCGCATACAGCGAGTATAGAAGCAGCCACAGAGGGTAAGACCGGTTGTCACTCGACACTGAGGAGTAGGCAGATTGAGACCTCAGTGCCGAGAGACAGTTCTTGCAATATAGAACACGATACTAGTACGTCTCGAGTGAGAGGAGTAGGCAGATTGAGACCCCGAACTCGAACCGAACCGTATCACTCTTGATAATGGCTCCAAAATGGGTGCCGAAACGTCGAGTAATAAATTGTCAACGCGGTTCTTCCCGAGAACTAAGTAATTTTCAATCATCTGACCGCGGAAATTTATCCGAACATATATATATATATATATATATATATATATATATATATATATATATATATATATATATATATATATATATATATATACATATATATATATATATATATATATATATATATATATATATATAAATATATATATATATATATGCTTCCTTAATTAAGTCTTTATTTTTTGTTTCTTTTATTTCCTCTTTCATTTATTTAGTTGCTTATGAATTGGTAGTAGATCCACTAAAATAGACCAAAGAGGACCAACCTCAAAGCTAGCATAGAGATTTCAAACTAAAAAACAGAATATGGCTTAGTTAGTTTGAAACCACAGTGAGAACTGGAGTGTTTAAAACGCTCAGTGGACTTCCAAAAGACTGTAATAATAATTCAGTAAAAAAGTTCATTTTTTAGTTTTTATTAAGTAAATGAAAATTTTTTAAAAGGCACTTATTCATAGGACAATTTTCCATAAACTTAATAAATTACAAAGTATCCCAGTAGAATTCCGTCTTTTTCATTGTTTATTCAGAAATTTATCCATTAAACAAGACTGACGTTCATTCTTCTCTTATAACATATTATACCCTGTCATCTACCCATGTAGACTGTTTAAAAATACATTAATCATTGTTAAAAGAGAAGAGTAGTAGAGTTGCTTTTTCTAAGAAGGTATTTCAAAGATAAACCGTTTTATTATAGAGCATCACGAGTAAAATATTACTTAGGAAACTCCCACGAGAGCCTTTTAGGCGAAATTAATATTTCTTAGCTTCCGTAACATGTTCGTATATTGAAAAATATAAATACTGTAAGTAATTAATCTTGTAAACTTCCCGTCTTATAAAAAACGGCCAAAAGGAAACTTAATACTTTCTTTCTTAAAAAGTTTATTTTGCATTTTCATTTCGTTCTTTACGAAGTTTTAGTAACTTTGATGATCTTTAAAGGTTATTATAAATACTAATTGATGAAAACTGATTAAAACATGATTACCAATTTCCGTTTTTTATAAGTGATCTCTTGTGACCAATATACCGAGGATACCTCGCTTTCAGCGAACAAAGTCTTCTGAAAAACAAGTAATATATACTGATGTGTATTATCTTTAGGAATGAAGGGTATTACAATATTTCTTTGACTTTCTCTATTCGGATTTCTGAACTTTGACAGTTAGTAGCGGCCCTAATGTTAAAGCTGCATATGTAAAATTAGCTGTTGTTTATTCAGTTTATTTTGACAAATCACCGTGAATAAATACAGCGTATAACTACATGTGTATATGAAAAAATTTTTTTATTAAGACTGGTGTACTCTTTGTCCAACATTCTGCGCGCTTTGCAGATTTTATGGTCACCATAATCGTTCCACTGATACGAATATAAATTTTAGTTGACTGGTTCAATAAATTATCAGACAACACCGGCACCTTAGTGATCGCCCATGTCTGTGAGAATGGGCAGGAAAATCCATGAAGTCGATTTCACGTCGCACACTAGAACTCGGCATTTCATAGACAACAACTCAGCGAATATTGCATCGTGACTTGGACCTGTACTCATACAAAATGCAACTAACCCAAAACTGAAGGCAAACAACCATAGACAAGACGTGTGTCTGGGCCAGACTGGGCTCCGGATCAATTAAAAATTAGTAATAGTAATGGCAAACTGGGACTTCTCCAAACCTACCTTCTCGCTTATTGTCAATATGTCTCTCACAGAATGCCTGAAAATGACAACTATAAACTCTACCTGGACTACACACTGTGCTCACAAACCAACAAGTGACACATAATGGACCAAATCTCATACTAGTTAATAAACTTACTAGACAGACAACACTAATAGATGTGGAGATACCTAACAATAATAATCTGCGTCTTAAATACACCGAAACAATCGCCGAGTACAAAGATCTGTAAATATAAAGAAGAAGACAGTGGAGAATGGAAAGTACTCAGACAATACCTATTATTGTTTCTACTAATGGAGTTATTTCGAAGAGCCTCTTGGAGAACATAAAATAAATGGGCCTTAATATACATCTTTATAAAAAGCAGTACTGCTCTCAACAGTCTAGATGCGAAAGAAAATTTGTGGTAGGTATTCCGACGTAGCAAGTTACCTAGGGCTCGATAACATGGAAAAAGTCCCACCATAGCTCAATCCTTTTGATACTGTGGGTATCTGGGATAAGTGAACTTTCCTCTAAGAGGGAGTGTAAGCCATATAGCTAAATCTGGATAATAATAATAATAAATAATTAATACTTTGGAACAAAATGTATCCATTTATTCCGCCGACTTAGGAGATACCAAATTAGTAACAAACGGAAATCCGATAATACGCTTTTTGAGAATGTCAAAAGGGCGTTCCATCGAAAACTCAATTCAACTACAAAAAGTGCTAATAAATATTATCCAAGCCAAGAAGTTCATGAGTTTTGGGAACATCAACTTTCCACATCAGCTGCTCTAAACGCCAGGGCAGGATGGATTAAAAATACGACGCACAACTGTCAACACTACGTTACTGCTCCCTACAAACCCTTCACTACTAAAGAAGTTATATAATATTATCAAAGAACTTCATAACTGGAAATCTCCTGGACCAGAGGGAGGTAAAAACTTCTGGCTCAAGAAGTTCTGGAGTATTAATAAGTTAATAAGTTTAACAGCATTAATTAATTACACGATTTCTAATCTGCAGAAAATAAGATCATTCCTAACCCTAGGTCCAACCAAGTATCATCCAATTACTTGTCTTCCGAGCTTGCATAAATTGGTCACATCCTGTGTAGCCCGGCACATCTACCAACACTGTACTCCAAACAATATTATAGAGTCTTAAAAGAAAGAATGCGCTAAGGGTTCCATGGGCTACAAAGCACAACTTTTCATCAACTCTGTCATTTCTAGTTTGGCGTATATGAAAAAATGGAACCTATTTACTGCTTTTATCGAGTACAAGAAAATGTTTGATTTAGTGCCGAATTAATGGTTTATACATATATTATGTCGATGTCGATGGTAACATTGTAACCATTTTAAAATATATAATGTCAGATTGAACAACAAAAATTCACCTCCAGCTACCTGGTGAAAACAATCCACTGTGGTTCTGTCTAGAGATGAATCTCCTCTCCCAGCTACTAAACTCATCTGACACAGGTTTTAGCATAAAAAATAACACTACTGTAATAGCGAAGCTTAATCATCTATTGTATATGCATAATTTGAAACCATTGGCTTCCACTCAAAGCCACCTGGATTAGATGCTAAAAACTGTGGAAACTTTCTAATAATATTACTATGCACTTCGGTCTTGACAAGTGCCGTGTTTTAAATATAATCAAAGAAAAGGTTCAGCCCGGCGGATTCGATATGCAAAATGGTTAAAACATCAAGACCGTGGGTGAAAATGATATGTATAATTACCTCGGAATAAAGCAAGCGCTTAAAATTGACCATAAGCAAACGAAAACTGAGATAACTACTGAATTTATACGAAGGGTAAAACAGCTGCTTCTTTCACACCTTAACAGTAAAAATTTGTTTAAGGCACTAAACACCTGCGCATTTTCTGCGCTTTGTTATTTATTTGTTATCGTGAAGTGAAAAAAAAAACAGATATAGAAAATTTACGAAAAGTACGAACACACCTCACAAAGGTATAAAAAACTATCCACGAAGTGCAGTAGAAAGAACAACATTACCACGGTATTTATGAGGACGAGGACTTGCATATAAGTGAGCAATAAAAAAAAACAGATTATTAATTTAAGAAATTATTTTCAGATGCAGGCTGAGACATCTACTCTACATAGCGGGATTTGCGCAGTAGATGACACAACACCGATTAAACTAAGGAAATGAGAAATGAGCATAACCATGTTACTAAGGACGAAAAAATGTTGACTGACAATCTAGCGTCGAACTATTGGTTGACATCAGGAAAGATGTTCCCTGATGAAGTGACATCTGAGTGAATTTAACTGGATAATGCTGCGTGTCACACAAATTTAAAAAATAAAACAATTTAAATAGATCAAAATATATAACCTTAATAAAACCCTAAAAGAAAATCTACGTTATAGGAAAACATTGTTTGAGACTTGAAAAAGCTGCGGATGAGCATTGTTTGAGAGTTTATTATCTAATAGAAGTTTGGCTCTAAAATAATTTTGATCCATTTTGTTGCATTTTGGTTAGAAAAGGTGTGAAAACGAATTAGAACCGATCACATCTAACAAAAAATGGTTCCTCCTGAGGTGTCTATCTGAGGGAGCATATCATGTAAAAATGTACATTAGAATCTGCGTTTAACAAACAGTGTAGTCGTTCAAACAAGGTCTAAAATGCATGCGAATATGCGAAAATGGTAACGGAGATAGCTGCGATCCTTGTTCGGCTGTAAATCATAACGAAAATAACAATGTGAATAAGATTGAAGACATTGATATTTTGGATGCAATTTTTAACGATGACGACAGTCAAATTATAAATAATATAAAAAAAAACGAAAAGTTGATAATGAATATTATTAATAATAATTATAAATTAATGAATAGTGTAAATAGCAACTGTAATATTAATAATAAAACAATGAATAAACTTTTTTGCGTGTATTTTACATTTGTTATTTTACACTACACACTTTAATTTGAGCAATATATTCTTTAATTCAACATATTTAATGTTGCATGCACTAAATACATGTTATAAAATACATTTAATATGAATATTAACTATTTAATATAAAAAACATATATTATGTAAAATAAAGATGTAACAATAAAACACTGAAAACTTTGTTTTCAAAACTTCCACAAAATTTATTTTAAACTCTTATCACTACAGCTGTTTCGGCTGATTGCCTTTCTCAAGTGATCTATTTTTGGCATGCGTTTACACTTTATAATCTCTAATGAAATAGGTCTAGGAGAGGAGAACTGTTTGTCTCAAGTTGTCCATTCAGAATTATATCTGCGTTTTTTAATTTGTTGATTTCCATAGATTCTAACAAAGATAGCTTAAGTTCTTTATTTTGAATGTGGAGAATTTTAAATTCGTTATTAAGAAATGATTATGATCTAGAAGGTAAAGTGCATATGTAGAATCTGTTTTTCTATTATTGAAAGTCCTTTTATGTTCTGCTATTCGTTTATTAAAATTTCTACCAGTTTGACCGATGTAAGTTTTTAGGCAGTCGCCATATCTACACAGTCTACATTTACATAAGGATCTGGTTACCCATATTGAAAGAGGAAGTTATTAAAAGTAAAATACCATTATTAGTAAGTTAGTAACATACAGAAAAACAAAAATTTGTTTAATTTACTAATGTTTGTATTTTGAGAACCATTTCCAAAGTGGAAATTGAAACGTCAATAAACGTAATTTAACCTTTAATTGTGGCTTATTTTTATTTAAATAGTAAAAAAATTTAACATATAATTTTTTATAGAATGTGTCAGTAATTGTTAAGAAAATAGATAGAAAATAAATAAACTAGGTATATAATCAATATCCAATTTTGTTGAAGACGTATCAAGATAAAATTTGATTTCTTTTTTTTTATTTTTTGATATCCCGTTTTCTGTTCGACATTATATTCCTTTAAGCATAGAAAATTGAGAAATCTTTGTCACGTTACTTTCCGCTGAGCACGTGTATTATCTAGCGCCTCCACTTCAACTCTCCAATTTGAAATTGGAAGTTTTGACGAGTTAATTCGGGCGCGATCGCAACTCCCAACCTGAACCGCCGCCGACCACGTTATTGATTCAAACCGCTTCCAGCTGCGCGCTATGCACTTTCTGACAGTTCCATCCTTTCTATCAGTGTCGCACTTGTCCACAGGATGTATGCTCTTAGGATTCGCTATGCATATGCATACAATGTGCTTATATTGTGTTCTTTTTTGATGAGAGATATATCCGAAAAATTCATCAGGGAGATATACAAGGCAAAAACCAAGGCTTCTTTGAGTAAAATATTCTCATAAGATGTTTTTTTTCATAATAAAAGTCATTAGATTTTCCAAAATGCAGTTCTAATTGTCGCGCACTCGAATAATCGTCGGAAACAAGTTCCAAAAATCAATTTTTTTACGTAGGATATGAAATCGAAGGTGATACAGACAACGATGTTCTGGACCTGTTGGACTCAGATTATGATGATTAATTAATTAATGTTCATGTTCACCAACTATGATGATATCGTAGCATATACATATAGCCCAGTGTGGTTATGCAAAAATCATCGATTTCACGGCAAAATTTTTCACAGATATCTGAAGCTTTTAAGACATAGGTGGGAGTTACTAGATGACGAATAGATGAAAAAGTACTCGTATTTTTACCTTGCGTTTTTTAAACAATAATTTATGGTCACAATTTGATTTTTTGTCTATAAGTTTTTTCCCTTATACTTTACATAAACAATAATTATATCATTTTTTTATATCAAGAATATCTTTATTTTCCCGTTTTTTAAATTAAAATTTATAAATAATTTACGGAAATATTTGCAAAAAATCAGTTTTTTGCACTAATTTATAAATTTTATTAATTTTTTTATTAACAAAATAAAATGTTATTTTCCCCCGAAAATAACATTTCCCCAATACCATAGTGAAATTTACAAAATGAACGTTTGAAAAATGGGTATGTTTTTTACTTATAAACTTCTATATTTTTCAAGCTACAGGCTTGTATGTACAACCATTTGATAGCTGGTAAAAAAATTCACATTTAAAAAAAACCTTCTATGACCAATAGGAACGAAGTTAGGGACCATTTTTAAAAAAATCATAATATATCTCCATTGTTTATAAACATTAAGAAGTAAAATTTGCAAAAATTTTGAATAAAAAAATACTTTATATTGAAACTTATAGCCATAAAATTCAGCCAATTATTCGAAACTTATAGCCCTACGAAACAAAGGTACTTTTGAAAGATCGACATAGGAAAGTGGAGGGGATAACTGTTTCAGCTCCGTTTTTTTTTTTTCAAAATCGGAACTACAAATTAAAACACGTAGGAAAAATTTACATTATCTCGGCTTCCATTGCAGCTAGAAGTCTCTTTTTTTTAATCTGGGGTAGCTCGTGGAAATAGAAATAACTACATAGTTTTCACTGGCCGGGAAATATGGGAAACCTCGGAAAAATTTTACTTTTTTTAATTTGGCTGGAATAGTCTGTCGCAGTATTAATAATGATAACATAATTTTCACGCCCCAGGATATCTCGGAAAATCCCGGAAAATCAACATAATTATAATTAATATACGGAATATAATAATATAATGTGTAAAAAATTATCGGAAATCTCTGAAAATCCCGGAAAATCAACATATATTTATTTCATTTTATATCAGTGATGTAGTATTACCTATATATTTCATAAATTACATTTAAGGTAATTTTTACACATTATATTATTATATTCTTTATATTAATTATAATTATGTTGATTATCCGGGATTTTTAGAGATTTTCGGGGGAGGGGTGAAAATTATGTCATCATTATTAATACTGCGATAGACTATTCCACTCAAATTTAAAAAAAAAAGGAAGCTTTTACGGTGAATTTCAGATGGACTCAAACTTTCCGAGGTTTCTCATATTTCCCGTCCAGTGAAAACTATGTAGTTATTCATATTCCCGTCCAGTGAAAACTATGTAGTTATTCATATTCCCGTCCAGTAAAAACTATGAAGTTATTCATATTTCGACGAGCTACCCCAGATTAAAAAAAAGGCTTCCAGCTGCAATGGAAGCCGAGATAATGTAAATTTTTCTTACGTGTTTCAATTTGAAGTTCCGATCTCGAAAATAGTGAGTAAGTTTTGAAAAATTGAATGAATTTTATCTCTATGTTTTAATATAAAGTTTAGTTTTTCATTCAAAATTTGTGCTAATTTTACTTCTAAATGTTTATAAACAATGGAGATATGATTTTTTTAAAATAGTCTCTAACTACGTTCATATTGGCCATAGAAGGTTTTTTTTAATGTGAGTCTTTTTACCAGCTATCCAATGGTTGTACGTAAGTAAGTCTTTAGCTTGAAAAATATAAAAGTTATTACAATTGTTTATAAGTAAAAAACATACCCCTTTTTCAAACGTTTATTTTGTAATTAATTTCGATGAAAACACAACATGCATTTAACTTCTGAGATAGTTTAAGTCTTAAAGATTCCTATTAAATTTGCTAAATGTGTCTAGCGTCATTAATAGAGCAAGTTCAATAGTTAAAATATTTAACCTCAGGGTAAATAAATTAAATAACTTTTAAACTATTTGACCGATCGGGTGGAAATTTCGCACAAATTTAAAAGACGGTAATTCCTCCATGTTCAAACGTACTAACATTTTATTTTGTTAACAAAAAAATTAATAAAATTTATAAATTAGTGCAAAAAACTGCTTTTTTGCAAATATCTCCGTAAATTATTTATCAATTTTAATTTAAAAAACGGGAAAATAAAGATATTCTTGATATAATAAAATGATATATATTGTTTATGTAAAATATAAGGGAAAAAACTTATGGACAAAAAATAAATTGTGACCATAAATTATTGTTTAAAAAAAAGCAAGGTAAAATTACGAGTACTTTTTCATCTATTCATCATCTAGTAACCCCCACCTATGTCTTAAATGCTTCAGATATCTGCGAAAAATGTTTCGACCTTTTTTTTTAACCAGACTGGGCTAATACATCTCCGGATTAAAATACAGAATACAGATTAAAATACAAATTCTTTTAGCTACTTACCAAATTACGTAATAATTTTTTTAGTAGTAATTTTTTAAAATAGTTTTTAGTTAAATTTTTTTTTTAGAAATCTAATGGATACAGATAATGTAAGTATAATATCCCTTAACATAAAGAAATACTATTAAAAAAATAGATTTCCTCCAGTTGGTATCTTGTTTTATTGGTAAATTGTAAAATTTATTAAAGTTATTTATTGACATACGAAACAAAAAATAATGTTTATATATTACAAATATTATATTGAAAATTAAATTCTCCTTGATCTTTACACTTGCTGTTAATTTGGTGCACCCAGCATTTCCTTTTTTGCTTTGACTTCTCCAGGCTCAACAAAACGGAAGAAGAACTATCTGATTGACTATCTATTAATTGAATATTTGTTTGAATTGAGCGCTGCATGTATGCGCTCGGAACTTCAAAAAAAGAACGCAGAACTCTGAACGCCAGACCGCTGCCTGTGAACGAATCCTTTTAACTGTTACTGAGTCATTGGATTTTTCTAATTTTTTAAATTGGAAAGATTTTGCTGAAACATTAATACCAAATAAATTGAAAATCAACATTAGCAAACTTCGCATAGCCATGTTTAATAAAGATAACCCACAAAGCTTTATATTAGAGTATGGATTCTTTGACAATAGTGAACTGAAAACTATAAATTTGCAGGAAATCTTAAGAACACGCCGTAATCGTAATAGAAACAATACCGCTCCCCAACAGCTCTACAATAATCGACTCAAAATTTCGTCAGCTAAGTATCTAGATCTTGAAAAACTCTGTGATAAGGGTATTATCCCGACAGAGTTTAAAAATGACTTCCTTTTATTACCCCATTATGGTGATATTACAGACAGCTTGATGGAAACAGATAACGAGTATATAAGTGACGTTGATTTTTAATTATAACCTTTGTTTAATAAATGTATAATTTTCATAATTGTAATTTTTTTCATTGATTCTCGCCAAATAAAATACAATTAAAATAAATCTTAAGCAACGTGAATGCTTTAAATTTAATCACACGAAACATCGTAACCATCTCGACAAAAAGCGTAAGTGACACTTAAGCACAAAAATTTGAAACACCAAACATCGTAAGTAGCAGTACTATTACGAAAATAAAACATACAACATAATTACTCTTGGCATTTGTAAAGCGCACTACCAAATAATATAATATAAAATATTTAACTTTCAATACTGGTTGGAACGGGTATTAATTAAAAAAAAACGGGTGTGGCAGTCCAGTGGAACTGCCGGTGGAAGTTACACTTCTATACACGCATTCGCCGTTACAAATGTATTTGGGAGTCAATCCGCACAATCATTACATATGTAATGCTATAGGTAAGACATAGCAGAAAGAGAAACAGAATTAATAACAACAGTATTTAAAAATGACAATAATATACATAAAAAAATACACTACAATACAGTGCAACATAATTCAATATAATAATACAATACAAATTATAATGCAATATTCATAAGTATTTAAAAATGACAATAATATACATAACTTTTCTACTTACGCGTATATGTTTAATTTATCATGTAATAATATTACTATACTACCGAGGACATGACACAAACGTATTTCAAAATTGACAGTTCTGGATCATACAGTGATTTATTGAGATTATTATTTTGAAATACAAAAGACTAATATAATTATGAACATTTAATAAATAATACAAAACATATCACATAAATAAAAATATTAATAAATATTTTATTATATATATATAATATATGTATATATATATATATATATATATATATATATATATATATCTTTATATAATATATATAATATTAAATTATATATACAAAAGGAACATTTTTATATTCAAGAGAGGAAGAGAGAGAAAATATATCTTCTGTCTCTCTCTTACTCATTATCTTACATATGTAATAATTTCACAGATTCACTCCCATACAAATTTCTAACCTCCTCCTGTAAAATTGCACTTTTGCTGGTTACGATGTTTTTCCTGAAAGGGCTCGATATGGGTCAGAGACAGAGGGTCAGAGAGAATATAGCCACATTTCAAAAGCTTTTAGGCGTCTTATGATATTTAATTTCAATATCCACGCGTTAACTCCATGCAGAAAGACAGACCAAGATAGCATTTTATAACTCTAATTCGGACATATAAACTTAATTTTCAGTTGCAGATTGTTTGCTTTTATTGGATGTACATGTTTGTGGCCTGCTCAATTTGAGTTTCTTTACTTCTTTACCCTTCTACATCTGCATGATACTTGTCATTTAGGGGTACTCCTAAATATCTGAACCTATTAACTTTTTATTTAGATAAATTTCCAATTGTACCTAATTAGTCTTTATAGCAAGTGCGAAAAGAGTAAAGAGTTATGAATTGGTAAATGTGATGTATTAATTAAAAACCCAATTAATTTAATTAGTTACTCCAGGGCTTTTATTTTTCTTTAGGTCTTGAATTGTATCTATCCATTATGTCTTCTTCTGTTTGTCAGTCATGGGTATCATCTGATTCTAATATTATTTGTTTTGCGTTTTTCTCTTCGTTATTCATTTAATAGCGCATCGAATTTACTATTGAAGAGTGTTCCTTTATTTGATTCCATATACGTAATATTGCTCTGATAATCCTTTTTTGTTTTTATTAAACAATTAATTTCTGGGTTTAGGAACTTTTCGTAGATATTTAAAATTTTTCTTTAATTCTACTGTCTTTTTAACGCTCTGTTTCTTTTGTTTAACTCGTTTTCGTTTGTCTTTATAGTTATATTCGTTGGCTTCATTATGTTTGGACAAAATTGCCTGTCTTACTTTCGATTTTAATCTCGCTTAATCTCTACATTCCTCATTAAACCACTCCTTAACTTTTTAGTTTTGTTCTTATATCCATGTTCTTCTTTGTTTACCTTTTTCACTGCGTATTTCATCATTTCCTAGTTTGTTTCTACCTCTGTCATTAATACATCTTCTTGCAAGTCCAAATATATGTGCTCTTTATATTTATTTTCTTCATACGTCTTAATCATTGAGTTTTCTGTTATCACATCTTTGATTGCGTTTTTTTGGTGCCTGAGCTTGTTTTCCTTTTTCTCACATACTACAAAATTTATTGTAATTAAGATGTATTTTGTCACAGTCCAAACGTTTTATACTCCTTGCTGCTTTTTTTTATTTCAAGAAATAAAGTCGCATCCACCCAAAGGTTATTAGCGACATTCATGTATCATTTGTAATAATATTAAATTTTGTGTAACATATTTATACATTTTAAGTAACCTAATAAATTGTTCGGAACTAAACTTTTGTTGCGGAGTGCTTTCAGGTTATTAGGCAAATTATAAAACTGTCTTTGATTTACATATTTAGGACAGTCTATCAAGAAGTGCTTTATACTGTCTACTGTATTGCATGTTTCGTATTTTTGAGGTTCACTATTTGAGAAAAGAAGAGATAGGCATGAGTATACCTAGAGTGTCCAAGTCGTAGACGTGTAATAATAGTTTGGCATCTTCTACTTCTGGCTGTGGACTTCCATGGAAAAATATCACTTTTGGTGGTTCTGAGTTTCGAACTAGAGTCATTCCACTCCCGATTCCACGCACTTAACACCTTATTTTTGAAATAAACTTTTAGATCGCCTGCGATACTCCGACACTCTGTTTCTGATGTGTCACTGGTGATAGCGTTACGCGCACTAGTATCTGCTTCTTCATTCCCTTCTATGCCTATATGAGATGGTATCCATAGGAAGTGGACTCTTCTGAAATTTTCTTGAGCTTTCAATAATTCGGCCCTGATAATTTTCTCAATGGGGTGTTTAGAGTATACATTTTGCATAGCTTTGACTACGCTGAGAGAGTCAGAAAGGACTAGACAACAAGGGATGTTTTTAATTAATGTTGGCTTAACTGAGATGTGTCACTTTCCGCTTCCGATGTCTCACTGCTAATATAATTACGGATTTTTTTCATTATGGACGTGAATTTACGTTTTATGGATCTTTCCTTTAAATGGGAATAAACTTGACTGAGCATATAGGTATACAAAGCTGGTAAGTCTGTAGTATATTCTTGAATTGTGGTTATAGGATCTG
Source organism: Diabrotica undecimpunctata (assembly GCF_040954645.1). Taxonomy (NCBI): domain Eukaryota; kingdom Metazoa; phylum Arthropoda; class Insecta; order Coleoptera; family Chrysomelidae; genus Diabrotica; species Diabrotica undecimpunctata. The sequence continues at coordinate 147,330,238 of NC_092805.1, read as the reverse complement.
CTGACCCCGTGATATTCATTAGGAGCATGTTAAGTTGATTAACGTTTAGAGGGAAAAGTAGAGGGTGACTTTCTATGAAGTTTTTAGCAGAGTCAAGTAAGAGAGAAAATGAGCATTCAGAAGTGCTTGCAGAACTAATTTTAGCTTTTTTAGATTTTGCTTGGACTTTAGGTGGTGGTAATTTCATCAAAGTTTCTTTTTGGTTGATTAATTATGTGACTGTCCTTATTTGATGCATCTACTTTATTCGGTATCTCCGGGATATTAGAAATAGACATTTGTTCACACTGAGAAGAGTTTGTGTCATTGGATGCTTGCAAGGATATATTTGTTGCGCTGCATACCGATGCTTCATTGTTTTGGTTGGAGTTTAGTTGAGCTAATGGTTCGGAGTACTGTGAAGCTGTGTCCTGGCTTCTTGCATCTAAAGCAAACTAAACTGTTTTGCGAAATGAATATTCTATATGTCGTGTTGTCAAAAACAAGAGTAAATGACTCTGGTAGTGTTAGATTGTGAGGACTGATATAAATTTGTATTCGAAAACTAAGGATGTGATTGTACTCAGGCATAGAAGCCCTTATTTTGAGGAAGATCATGGGGGAGACAGGAACTATACCGATTTTTTGTAACTTACTGATTAGAAAGTCGTGCGGTATTGAAGGGCATACGCAGGAGAGCACAAGTCGTTCCCCTGGTGTAACTAACCTTCTTGCTCTGACAATTTCACCTTGTATTTCTATTTGACCATGATTATTCATAAAATCGTCCACTATTTGTTAATTGGATAAATACATACATATGCGATTATTAGATAATCTAGAAGAGAAGATTATATTTTTCGGTTGAATTATATTTCCAAGTGGGAGAAGGTAGTCTTGAATTTTGGTGTTTTATAAGGCACTAAAGATAATTGCTTGGGACTTTAAAGGAAATTGCACTCTCGACGCTGCCGAAGAGTATGACTGTGATGTGTTTATTTGATTTTGATGGTCTTGTATTGTAGAACTGTTGTGTGATTACATGTTTGAATTCATTTCGATAAACGTTTGTGAAAAGTAAGTCCGACTCTGTACACCTGCTAAAACAGGTATATCGGTCTTTACTAAAAGCGGTTATTTGCTGGTAAAACTGGATTTGTTTATTAACAACAATAACAAATAATTGCAATTTGCTGAGTTTAATGCTAATTTAACTGGATATTATGTAAGGAGTTTGTACACTTACAGTTTATTTCAATATATCACTAAGATTTACAATTTATAACTTACATTAAACTTTATTAATGTTAAAAATATTCGGAGCCCATATTGAATACAACGTTATAATTATCGATGCAGAACCGAACTCCCCTTGCTGCTTTTGTCATGATGTGTTGATGTTTTTGTTCGAACAGAACATAGTCTATCTGATTTATGGTTTTTCCATCGAGTAACGACCACATTCGTTTCTCGATCTCCTTTCTCTGCAACTTCTTTTTCTTGTTCTTTTTTAAGTTCCATCTTCTATCGAAGGTTGGAAATAATTTTGCACTCCTGCATTCAAACCATTCCCTGAAGTTCTTAAGCCACAATATTCTTCGTCTTTCCATATTTCGCTTCCCATATTGATAGCCAATATTATTTCTACTTCATTTCCTATTCTTCTAGTAACTTCTACGTTTAACATTCTTTGAGTCCATGATATATGTAGGATTTTTACTTAACACCAAAATTCAAAGCCGGCCAACTTATTTAGATGCAATTGTTTTAATTTACATGCTTCCAAGCCATAAAAAAGAGTAGTGAATACTAAGCATTCTTAGGCGTATTCCTAACCTAAGTTTAACGAATGATGCACATGCTATTTCAATCTTTGTCTTAATTTCTTTGGTTTGATCTACATTTGATGTTATCCATGTTCCTAAGTATTTGTAGGTATCCACACTCTCAATTACAGTATCCTAAATAATCAATTGGATGTTTGCATTTGCTGATTTAGTCATGGCCATGCATTTAGTTTTTTTTTCAAATTCATACTTGGTGCATATTCATGACAGCATTCATTAAGTCGTTGCAATAAATTCTGTAAATCATTGTTGTTATCCTGCAAAACGCAAGTTATTCAAAACTTCTCCATTGATAGATATATCTTCTATTGAATCTGAGAGCGCTTCCTTAAATATCGCTTCACTGTAGACATTGAAGACTATTGGTGACAACACGCAACCCTGGCGGACTCCTCTCTATATTTTGATATCTCGGGTGTTCTAGTTGTCAACTCTTACCTTGGCAGATTGGCAGACTGTCAATATTTTTGCTTTTTAATTTATTTAAAAACCGAACAAAGCGTATCTTGCTTTGTTGCCCATACCATTTTTAAAGCCAAATTGTGTGTCACGAATTTCATATTCAAGACTTTTAACAATACTGCTGTATATTATTTTTAAAAATGTTTTAAGTGTGTGTCTCCTTAAAGTTATTTTTCTGTGACCTGAGCAGGATATTGCCGTTGACTTCTTGGGTATTGCCACAAAGGTCGATTGCAGCCATTGTCTGGGGATTGTGGCAGTCAGATATATTAGATTAAAGAGTTGAACCACTACATCAATAACATCTTTATCAATAAGTTTTAATAATTCGATAGGCACATCATCTGCTCCACTAGTTTTGCCTTCTTTTGTGTTTTTGATGGCGTAAATGAGTTTTTTCCGTAATATTGGTTGTCCGGTATCCTCTGTGGTTTCTAATGATAGTTCTTCTCTTACATCATTAAATAAATTTTGGATGTAATTAGTCCAGTATTACAATCTTTCCTCCATATCAGTAATATTATCTCCTTTATTATTTTTAAGGATATTCGTTCTTATGCATTTTCTAGAAAGTGTCATTTCTTTGATTTTTTTGTGTAATTTTTTTTTCTCTGCAACTGCGTGCCTTTTGTTAGTAATCTGTTTTATAATACAACATTATCTCTATTAACCTTTGCCTATTTCCATTAGTTTTTTATGCTTTTGTTTTGTTCCTGCAACTGGTTTATCCATAGTTTCATTTCCTGTTTTTGCATTACAATCCCCTAGAAGTATCTTTATGTCATGTTTTGGTTTTTTACTAAACTCTTCTGCTAATTAATTACTATTTAAATGGGAATAAGCCACAATTAAAGGTTAAAATACGTTTATTGACGTTTTAATTTCCACTTCGGAAATCGTTCTCAAAATACAAACATTAGTAAATTAAGCAAATTTTGTTTTTTGTTACTTAGTGAAAAATTCTTCTAATAATTTAATTTTATCTGACTCATCTATATTGACAATTCAGACATACATTATACATTTTAAAGTAGACGACTTTAAATTGATATTGCCAATATTGTTGAGTTGCGTTCCTGGGACGACTTTACTTATAAGATAGTTCATTCGATTACATGAAATCAACTTTAACTTGAGAATATCCGTCAGAAAAGATCATAACATGTAATTCGTCTTTAAAAAGACAAATACATGGCATGATGACAGTAAAATTCTCCTGTTAGTGATTCCATAGTAAATTATGAGGGAAAAACCAGGAAACAAACCTCAATACTATCCCGACATGGTAAGTATTTGATCGTGCATTTAGTTTACCTTCAATAAACACCAAATTCCTATAATCGAATGTAATTATATACATTTAAATAAATTTAATATTCTATTGGAATAGTGGAAATTGAAACGTCAATAAACGTATTTTAACCTTTAATTGTGGCTTATTTCCATTTAAATAGTAATTAATTTAAAATGCCACAAGAAAATAGCTTGAGAACAATCTTCTGCTAATATTTCGAAGAATATGTCTTGGTTTTTCTACTATCTTTTCAGTTGGAGCATAGATATTTATTATACTTTTGTTTATTTCTTTTTCTTCTAATTCGTTAAAGACATCTCTTATTTATAGGCTTAAAATTTTTAATCTTATCCTTTAGCTGCTTTACAACAAACAATCCTATCATTTTCTCCCCTTTGAAAAAATATTTCATCACTAATTTCATATAATATGTTTCTCACTTGTTTTATCTCATTTATGATCATATATATTTTTGATGGATTTCTCTATGTAGGTTCCCATCACGTTCCATGTGGTCATCTGCATTTTCACCCCGTCATTGTTAAGAGAGGTGGCCTTTCGGCCTATTCCACTGCAAATTTTTCATATATATTGTAGTCCTCGTCATAGTTACTCAATCATTACTTGTTTTCGTTTTCTTTGTCATAATTATCTTCTTATCTTACGCCTTTGTTTATTTTTATTAGTTTTTTAACTTAAATAACAACATTGTTCAACTGGTATTTTGGAGAAAACAAGATTATCTAATATTTCTCCTTTCTTTCTATGCCCTCTGTCTTATTGCTTTTTATATATTTCTGTCGTTCGTGTTTAGATCATGGTTTAAAAAAAAATTTCATTACTGATTTTCTTACTTACTTACTTAGTCCTAAGCCTTTCTACCGTTAGATGTAAGGCTGGTGGGGTTAAGATTTGCACTGTTGTCTCCATGCTATCCGGTCTTGTGTTAGATTTCGTGCACTTTCCCATGTCAATCCTTTCTTCTCAACTTCTTTTCTGATTTCGTCTACCCACCTAACTCTTGGTCTTCCTCGTTTGTTTTTCCCTTGCATTCTCGTTTCAAACACTCGTTTTGTTAATCTTTCATTCGACATTCTACACACGTGCCCGAACCATCTTAGTTGCCCCTCTACTATTTTTTCGTTTATTGGTTCTAGTTTTAAGTTTTGTCTGATTGTTTCGTTTCGTATTTTGTCTGTCCTCTTTCTGTTTGCTATTTTCCTCAGGAACCTCATTTCCATAGCATTGACTCGAGATTTTTGTCTTCCTGTCAATGTCCATGACTCGCTATTATAGATGATTGTAGGTCTAACTACTGATTTAACGACTGCCGTTTTTACCTTCTCCGGTATTTCTTTTTTCCCCAAAAATGTTGTTTTCATAGTGTTAAATAAGCTTCCTGTTCGTCCCATTCTCTCATTTATTTCCATGTCTTGTTTACCGTTTGATTCAATTATTGCTCTTAGGTATTTAAAATGTTCCACTTGTTCTAGTTGTTTTCCGTTTAATTGTATTGCGTGTGTCTTTCTCTTATTTGAAATTATCATTGTTTTTGTTTTCTCTGTATTTATTTTCATATTTATGTTTGACAGTTCTTCTTCTAGGATTTCAAGGTTGTTCTGTAGGTCTTCTCTGTTTTCTGCTATCAAAACCATGTCGTCTGCAAATAGAAGCTCTGATAGTTGAGTCTGTTTCATTTGCCAGTATCCTAATGTTAGTTTTCTCATTCTTCTCTTGGCTTTCTTTATTGCTTCATCCAGTACCACTGAGAACAGCAGTGGGCTCAACACGCATCCCTGTTTGACGCCTTGACTTGTAGTAAATTCTTCGGATTCCTCGTTGTTGGTTCTCACCGTATTTGTATTATTATTGTACATATCCTTTATTACATCAATTGTTATCCTGTCAACTCCTCTTTCCTTTAATGTCCTCCATACGTCCTTTCTTTGTATTCTGTCAAACGCCTTTTCCAGATCAATAAAGCATATATGTATTTCTCTATTTTTATTGATTACTTTCTCACATATTTGTCTTATTGTGAATATGTGGTCTTGCGTGCTTCTGTCCGCAAGACCACATATTTCCGGGGTGATATCATCCTTGCCTGGTGCTTTGCCCAATTTAACTCTTTCAATTGCCTTTTCTAGTTTCTCTGTTGTTATGGGTTCTACTTTATGTTCTTCATTAATTTCTTGTATCTCCACTATGTTGTCTACGTCTGTATGAGTTAGCTCTTTGAAATGTTCTCTCCATCTTTCCATTATTTGGTTTTCTTCTGTTATTACCTTTCCATTCTTGTCTTTTATATTCGGCATCATGTGTTCTTTCTTTTGTCTGAGCTGTTTTAATGCGCCATAGAAGAGTTTTTGGTTTTCTCTATAATTATTTGTCATTTTTAGTCCAAACTTTTCCCATGACCTTTCTTTTTCTGCTTTCACAGCTATTTTAACCTCTTTTCTTTTTTCTTTATATGCCTCATAATCTTCAGGGCGCTTTGTACTTAGATATCTCTTCCATTTTTCTTTTTTGTTCTTTACTTTCCTTCGTATTTCGTCCGTCCACCATTCAGTTCTCCTCATGCTATTATTTGCTATTTTTGTCTTCCCGCAAGTTTCCTCAGCAGCTATGATTAAGCTGGTCTTGAGATTTTCCCACTTTTCTTCTATACTTGCAGTTTTTGCCCTACCTTTCAAAATATTGTCTAATTTTTCTTGGAATATCTTCTTATATCTTTCTTCTTTTAATTTGTAGCTTTTTACTTTTTCATTTACTACCTTTCTCCTCTTTTCTTCATTTTCTTTTGCTGTTCTCATTCTCATTATTACTAGATGATGATCACTGCCAATCTCTGAGCCTCTTTTGACTTTCGTGTCTTGTACTCTTTTCCATTTGTTGCTACTTACCAAAAAGTAATCTATGATTGATTTTTCATTTCTACTTTCTTGTACTCTCGTGTATTTGTGTACTTTTTTATGTTTAAATTTTGTATTTGTTATAACAAGTTTATTCTCCATACATATTTCTATTATTCTTTCACCATTTTTGTTTAGTATTTCTTCTCCTTCTTTTCCCATGCATTCCTCAATTCCATTGTTATTATTTCCGACTCTACCGTTTAGATCTCCCATTACAATTATATTTTCTTCCCCATTGTCAATTTGCACTTGGAGCTCCTCGAAAAATTTATCCTTCTCTTCCTTTTTTGCATCTTCATTTACTCCGTAGGCTGTTATTATTGTCCATATTTCCTCGTCTATCAGTTTCATTTTCAGCGATAATATTCTCTGGTTAACATATGTTTCTTCTATAACGTATTGTACTCTATTCGGTGCAATTATTATCCCTACGCCTTCTTTTGCTCTCTCCTTTGCATCAGCTCCTACCCAAAATAACCAATATCCTTTGTGTATTTTCTTAAAACCTCTTCCTTTCATTTTCGTTTCCGTTATTCCTAATATTTCTATTTTTTGTCTGATCATTTCTTCTACAAGTTCTACCTCTTTTCCATTGATGCTTCTTACGTTCCATGTTCCCATTTTTATCTCTCCTTTTTTCTGCGGTATATCTTTCATCTTCTTTCTATTCTCATCCTTGTTTACCTTTGCATCGTGCTTTTTCCTATCGTTATTCCTATTCGTCGCCCTGGTCGTCATTGTCAGATCCTTTCCGTTGCTTTGGTCGTTATCAATGTTCCTCGTGTGGGTGTAGTTTTCTAGTTTTTTGGATGTTTTTCCAGTTCCTTTTTTATTTTGTTCCATCTCCATTCTTCTTGGTTTACTAACACCTTGTTGTAACCAATTTTGACGTCTTTGCCTTTCTCTTTTTCGTTTTTTGCAAAATTTCTTAGGTGTTTCTGCTTTTCTTTCTCTTCTCTAGTCAAGTCATCATTGATGAATACTTTCTCTCCTACCACGTTTTTTAGTTTATATTTTTTTGCCATAATCTCGTGTTTTTCCTCTTCATTTCTTAGTTTTATTACGCATGTATTCTCGCCTATTTTTTTTACTGTTGTAGGTGTAATATCAATTTGAAGATGTTTATTAAAAAGTCCTTTTATTCTTTCTTTTAGGCTGCTTGGTTCATTTGTATCCATTTTTAGACCATTTATTACAATGTTGTTTTTTCTTCTATTTTTTTCGATTATTTCGACTGCTTTTTTCATTTCTTGTAACTCTCTCCTTATTTCTGAATTCTCTTTTCTTATATCCTGATTTTCTTTTTTTAATTGTTCGTTTTCTAATGTCAGTTTTAGTAGAGCTTCGTTTGTTTTGTTTTGTTGGTCTTTAATTTCTCTTATTTCAGTTTTTATTTCTTTCTGTTCTTGCTTCATATCTTTTTGAGTTGTGTTCATTTCTTTCATCATTATTAATAACTGGTCTAATTTCTCAGATTCAGTTGTTTGGCGTTTTGTAGGAGTTCTTGGTGTTTTTTTGCTGTTTACAAAAAAATCTATATTTTCTCCTTTTCTTTTTCTTCCTTCATCTGTAGAGTATTCGTCGCTGTCCATTCTTACAATATTTTCCTTGGCCTTTTCTTGTTATTTCGCTGTTTATCTCCTTCCCTGTCCTACACCGCGAAAAGAGTCGTCGACCAGTCAACCCGTCGAATCTCCGACCCTTATCGGTGTTTATATGTGGGTCACTTCTACCGAGTTACTTTTCGTTGTAAGTCCCGTTTTCCGAGTTTTCTTACAGCCGAAAATTAAAACGATATTTATTCACCAACGCCACTTTGCCGTCGATTTTAGTGTGTGGACACCTTTGTTGTCACAAAAAAGTTACAATATAAAAAGTTAATATGTTAAAGTTGATAATACTAAAACTTTTAGTTTAACTTTAAACAATAATTTTAAACTTTTCTCTTAATTATATGAATTGAATTATATTTCTGGACCGCCTTTGTCTCCAACTCTTCTTTGCATCTATAGGTATAGCGTCTGCCAGATTTTTAATTTAAATATAAAGTGTACATACCCAAATTCACAATTTTTCCGAGAGAGCACTTTTAAACCTACTTGCTTGTAACAGGTGACCACACACTCCGATTTTCTTAACTTTATGCTTTTGTTATTACTTTTTGATTATCATCCGCGTTTTGTGATTTTATCAGGCATGCTTTTTCTTCTAGTTTTTTTTTCCTGTAACTATTTGGATCTGTATGGCTAGTTTTTTGTTCTAAACAGTTGCCGATCGTTTCTTCATCTTTTTTTTTAGTACTTTTTGTAGTTCTTCTTAAGGGTACTGTCGTTTAACATGAACGTAACAAGATGAAACTAGTAACAACACGAGAACCAACATATTAGTATACTGATTTAACGAAAATCCCTAATATTCTTTAGGTCTTTAGCATAATCAAATCGATAAAATCATCACAAATGTGAAAAATTTTCAATTAATGTTCATTAAAAAAGTAAAATATAACAAGTAAAAAAGTTTAAGAGTCATATTGTTTACCAAAATACTGATTCTTATAAGTCTCAGCATCTAGAAAATTTTATTTTTATAAATATTTTATTTCTTGAACTAGCAAAATCCAATAATCTAAAGAAGTTTTATAGATAAAAAGTATGTTTCCATTTTATTGAGGCGTCTTGCGAAATATCCGGTCTCAACCTCAAGTACTTTACAACTTCAACAAGTTTCATATAAAATTACTTACATATCATACTCTTTTCGTTTTACTTCCTCGAACACATGTTCTCAGTGGGCGAAACACGTAATTTATACTTATAGCTCGGAGGACGGAAAAATAAAAAATCAATGCCACCGGGCAAACCTTATAACCATAAAGTAAATAAACGACGATTACTGCTCAGATCAAAAAGTTTTGGATTGGGTTAAATGCGCGAGAGGAAAATCATTCGATAAATCTATTGAAGTAAATAAATTTATTAAGAGCGCCAATTGAGTTCATTTCCAAAATAACAAAATGACCACGAGCAAAAGAATGGGAATTTCAGAATAGGGACAGTTCCGGACTAAAAGGACATTTGAGATCATCGATATTCCATTCGGTAAATCTGCATGTCAAAAGATATGGAAAAAAAATACTATCAAAGTTAATTAAATAAAAAAATTAATAGAATATTGGAAAAGTTCTTCTTCTTCTTACGATGCCTATCGGTTCCGGATGTTGGCGATCAAGATGGCTATCCTAACTTTGCTTACTGCTATTCTGAATAGTCTGGTTGTCGATGTATTAAACCACTTTCTCAGGTGCTGAAGCCAAGATATTCTTCTTCTCCCTGGTCCTGTCTTTCCAAATACCTTGCCCTGAAGAATGAGTTGCAACAAGCCGTATCTCTGTTCATTCCTCATAACTAGACTTCGGCAAATATGCATATTGCATATTTTGCATATTGTGCATATTTTATGCAAATATTTCATATTTTGGCATATTTGTATAAAAGTTTGCATAAAGTGCATAAAAGTTCAGATTTTTATACTGTATTTGAAAATTTTTAAACATACCAATTTATTTCAATTCTTGTATAAAATTTTGTAGTCATTTTAATCAAGAAATGATCTAAGTACGTAATCTCTGCAGGTACAAAACATTTACAATTTCAAAGAAGATCAATTTAAGTAGTCCTCAACATTCTTAGAAAGTCTTGGTCACTGAGGCATTCAGTTATTGGATAATCGCTAAGGGTTCGCTCATTTGCATTTTATGATCTAATCCCCAAATCTATCTACAATTTATTGTATCTTAACAGCAGGTAAACGGCTAATAGTTTTGTTCCTAATTTAGGGATTTTCCAAAATCTCCCAGTTTATTGAATTAGGTACCTAAACATTTCTAATTTGATGCTCAGATTTGTAAATCATTTTTGTTTTGATATTCAAAGCGTAAACACTCGTTGTGCGTAACAAAAAGGAAGATTGTGATTTTATAATGCCTAAAACAACCAGTGCTTCAACTTGAATTAAACCTTATAAAGAGCTGTCTATGGATATGGGAAAAATCTACTGTTCAGTCTGCGGCAAAATTGTAAGTATCTAATATTTTCTATTAAATATCTAATATTTCATACATACAGGGTGTTTCCAAATGACACTTACAACGTTTGACTGTAGATACTTCTCAAAAAATTGAACAAAACGATATAGTTAATGAGGGGTCAAACTTATTTACTTTTCGAGATACAGGGTGTTAAAATTAAAAAAAATTAAATTCTTTTAGTTAATAACAACAATAACTTTAAAACCAATAAACGTATTTACTTGAAATTTAGTACTCGTAGGTTGTTTTTAAATGAAAAATAGCTTCCTTTAGTGAGAAAAAATTGTCCATGGTACAATACAATGGTGTGTATTTAGAAAAATTTTTCACCTTTACTTTTTTTTATGAAGTCAGCTATTCTAAAACACAATTATTTTTATTGTAATTGAATTAACAAAAAAAAAACTTTTGTTGAATTTTAAAATAAGTTATATGATGTACTAATGGTTAGTAACAAAAACTAATTTGTGGATTAATACTGCATTTAAAACACTTAGCGAGTGTTTTTTTTCCAAACCAGTTATTTAATTAACCAAAAACACCTTGTATATTTTTATATTTTAAAGGTTGGGTTAAAATAAAGGTTTTTATTTTTACCCCAAAGGTTAAAATAAAGGTTTTGTTTTGGTTCAGAGCAGTAGCTATACCGTTCTGAAGAGACTTAAGGAGGTCGAAATACGTATCAACGGTTGTTGCTGCACTTTATCAAAACAAAAATCTAATACCGTCATTCTGTTTTGTTATTTACTTCGTTGGAAGTACGAGAAACTGAATTCACTACGAATTTTGACTAGGGTGAACGGCTTGTGGAATGCAAGTTTAGATTCCCTTGCCGATTAATTCATCCAGCTGTTTGTTTCGCAAATTTAAGGAAACACAGTGGTTAAGATTTGAATTCGGTTTCGCTAAGTAGAAATCGTTTGATTTCTCTTTTTGTTTTTATTTTTATTTATAGATAGCATGTGAGAAGAAATTTCAGATAGACCAACATGTGAGAACTGCTTCACACATTGCAAAAAAAGGAAAAATAGGAGGAAAACATCAAACTTCAATGGCTAAATGTTTCCAATCTACTTCAAAAAAATTAGATGAGCAAGAAACTTTTAATGAAGACTTGTGTCGCGTATTAGTGTCTGCAAACATACCGCTTTCAAAATTAGCAAATGTAAATTTTAGTTCGTTTCTAAAAAAATATTGCAAACTTAATGTTCCAAGTGATCGGTCTCTAAGAAGAAATAATGTGAACGGGCTATACTCGTCGGTGTTAATTAATATTAAGGAAGAAATTGCAGATAATTATTTTTACATATCTGTAGACGAAACCACTGATTCCTCAGGAAAGTATATTGCTCATTTATTGATTGGTGTTCTTAAAGAAGATACCTTACCAAAATCTCATCTTATTTCATGCCAGCAACTTGAGAAAACAAATGCTTTAACAATTTCGCGTTTTATACAGGAAACATTGGCAACTTATTTTCTTCCGACAACTATTCTTTCTAATAAATTACTGCTTATTTTATCGGATGCTGCTCCTTATATGGTGAAAGCAGGACAAAATTTAAAAATATTTTTCCCAGATTTAATACATGTTACTTGTGTAGCGCATGGATTAAATAGAGTTGCAGAGGAAATACGAAAAAAGTTTCCTATTGTAAATACCATGATATCCAGTGTCAAAAAAGTATTTCTTAAATCTCCTATAAGAATTCAACTTTATAAAGAAATGCTACCTAACATTCCTCTTCCACCACAACCTATTTTAACGCGATGGGGAACATGGTTAAAAGCAGCTAATTTTTATGCAGATCATTTTGTTAAAATAAAGAACATAATTGATACGTTAACAGATGAAAGTTCCCAATCTCTTTTGGATTCTAAACAAACTTTTCAGAGTAACTTGCTTCAACAAGAACTTTCATTTATAAAATTAAATTTTAGTTTTGTTCAAAAAACAATTACTCAGTTAGAATCACCAAAACTGTCATTGTTCGAAAGTACAGCATTAATAAAAGAATTTGCGTCATGTTGTCGGAACGTTAGAGGTAATATTGGAAAAGATATTTTAAAAAAATTTAAAGCTACTATGGAAAAAAATAAAGGTTACCATATTCTTTCTGAAGTAGTCAGTGTTCTAGCTGGAAATATTTCGGAAACAATTAATTTAGAACCAAATGTTTTGGTTAGTTTGAAAAATTCTCCCGTTACATCAGTTGATGTTGAACGAAGTTTTTCCATATATAAATATATGTACTCAGACAGAAGCCACAAGTTTTTGTTAGAAAATTTTGAACACCACTTGGTCATTTATTGTTACCATAATTCTAAATAAGTTTATTCATACTTAAAAATGATGTAGTTACTTAAAATAAATGTAAATCTTAATGAATAGTAGGAAATATTTAGTTATGTACACTTTTTTTTTTAAATAAAATTGTTACTATTTTACGATTTTTTTATTTATTTGTATGCATATTTTGTAAAATATTTGCATATTTTCGGGTAAACACGTGCATATTTATGCGCATATTTTCTACATTTTTATTTGCATATTTGCCGAAGTCTACTCATAACATAGCCAAGATATTCTAGTTTGTGCCCTTTGATGGTGTTAATAATCTCGCATTCCTTGCTTATTCTACGTAGGACCTCAACATTAGTCACACGATCCACCCATGAAATTCTTAGAATACGTCTGTAACACCACATTCTCGAATGCCTCGAGTTTTCTTAAAGAAGCTTCGAAAAGTATCCAGGTCTCTACTTCGTATAATAACGTAGAAAATACATAGCATCTAATGAGAGAGATTTTGGTAGCAAGTGGTAAATCGTGACTTCTGAAAGGAGACTTCATCATTATGAACGCCGATCTCGCTTTTCCTATGCGTTGTTTTATTTCACTGGAGTGATCTTATTGGCTGTTAATGTTGGTACCAAGGTATGTGTAGGTGTCCACTCTGTCAATTGGATGTTGGTTAACCAAAAGCTGTGTATTTAATATTTCGCGTTTACTGACTACCATGTACTTTGTTTTCTTCGTATTAAGATCAAGTCCGTGTTCTCTACTTATATCTGATATACGCGACATTATTCTTTGCAAACCGTCCAGACTATCTGCAAAAACTACTGCGTCGTCGGTACATTATCTAATGTTGTTTAGTCGTATTCCGTTGACTAATACGCCTTCTTCTAGTTCGCCTAGCGCTTGCTCGAAGATATATTCAGAGTATATATTAAATAACACCGGGGACAGAATGCATTCTTGCCTCACTCCTCTATCTATGGAGACTGCCTCTGTCAATTGGTCATCCACTTTAATATTGGCTGTTTGGTTGTAATATAAATTATAGATGATTCTTAAGTCCCTATCATCTAACCCCACTTCTTTCAAGATGTTTATAAGTTTATCATGCTTTACTCTACCAAATGCCTTTTTGTAGTCGATAAAACAAGTATAGCGAATAGAGCCTATCGGGAGCCTAAGGAATCGCGGAATCCAAACTGCATCCATGCTACTTGTTCTTCGCATTTTTTATATATTTTGCCGTGTATCACTTTCAAGAACGTTTAAAGTAAGTGGCTCATTAGGTTAATTGTTCTGTAGTCTTCGCATGTCTTGGCATTTACTTTTTTTGGTATGGTCACGAAGGTCGACTTTAACCAGCTTTTTAAAAGGAACCGGGATATAAAAATGGTAACAAAATAAGAAATGAGAAAGTTAATAAAGAAATACAAAGAAATGTAGGAAGGAAATGTATCGAACCAGTTACTATAGCAGTATAGACAGTATAACAATAGACAGAATCAAGTTAGCTAATATATGTTTGTTTAATACCGAGTCATTCAAAAAAATACGTAATTTGAGAATTCTGTGAAAAAAAAATTCCTTCTCCCTCGTTTGTAAGGTTAGACATTCATAATGTTACTATAAAATATGAGTCATATTAAAAACCTGTAATCATTTTGTTTATTCTCACTTATGTTCTAGTATTTTCTCCGGTCCGCTAGAAACCTGTCTGGGAAAGGTCAAAACAGCTGCGAGCCGCTATAAAACCAGTCTGGGTTCCCGTTCATTCGAGACAATTCAAGGGTCAACATCCATGGGCTTCGAAAGATTCCAGGCTAATGGATATTTATATAAATAGAGGACCTTTTAATTTTAAGGGCAGTCTGAAGATAATATCGTGGCGAGTTTCTAATTGTAACGCGGAAATAAATATTGTAAATAAATTATACAAATTAAAGTAGTTGTGATAAGTGTAAATAAAGACTTTAAATGAACTAAGTGTTTAATTTTAAATAATTTTATAATAAATAAAGGTAATAAATTAGACTAATAAACTCATTTCAATAATATTCTTATTGAAATTCCCAACTACCGGTTAAAAAAAATTATGATTATGGTTAATCTCTTTATTGAAGTCTATAGAACTGGTATAATACCCAGCGATTATCCAATAGCATCTACATTCGTACCGCTGTCTCCTAAAGCTACAACGTTACTAAGGTAATTGTGACAATGTATGTTTATGTTCTTGGAACAATAATAACACTTGTGCAGGTAATTGTGATAATTTATTTTTAAATTTTTGGAGCAACAACGACATTTGTGTCGTTATGTGTAACTTTAAAGTCCCAAAAGGGCGCCTCGCCCTTCCGGTAGGATGGAGGAGTATCACTGAGCCGCAAGCCCTTATCTCTTGCAGTACTGCTCCACCATAGGCCGATCAGACACCAGCATATTCTAGTCTAAGCCGCAGATTCATTTAGAATTTTAAACTGCTGCGTTAGCCTTTTTGTTTTCTGTACACCGAGCTGGGGATCGAACTCACATCCACTGAACCACTCGCAGTGAAGCGAATGAGAACCGGCCGCCCAGCCCGTTGGCTATCTGACCAACTTTAAAGTTAAACATTAGATTAACACTTGTGACAATATTGCTCCAGTATAGTAGAATTATGTTTTTGGGTATTAATTTTATGATAATTATTTCTGCGTTAAATTGAGAAATGGTATCGGCTGTCTCGGTAATTTTAAGAAAATTTTATTTTAATAATTTTCGTTATTTTTAAGTACTCATTCGTTTTAATGAAATTTTATTATAATTAATAATTATTCGTGTAATGGTTTGGCTCACAAGCGCACTAAAGAGACAGCCGCCACTGCCGTTAAGAAATCTAGTAAGTGCCGTAGAATGGGTATACTTTGATCATATTTTTTGTTTAAAACTGAATATCTATTTTTTTGTTGAAAGTAAGAATTGGAAAAAAAATACTCTATATCGGTTCTTGGTGTTTTATCCATAAACAAAGTATAAATTAAAAAATTCAAAAGTTTTTATAGAAAAAAATAAAAACTGCGTGATCAAAGATATACTTAAAATGGGGATACTTTGATCACGCATGTTTGTAAGTGGGTTATGAAAGTATCCCCACACTAAAAAGTACTGTGTTCTCATATATACATTTTTATAATCAAATAGAACTTTGGAAAAATAATGAAAAATCCAAATTTTACAAAATATTGTTTTAATATATGCCTTAGTCAACTGTAACGTTTGTTGTAAAATATTTTTTTCAGTTTAACTTATTTTTGTTACACATTTACAGCTAATTTAAGCACTGCAATACTTTTACTGAACGTGTATATGATGTTTTCATCTTCGTCTAATAGTATAATCGTTCTGAAGGTTGAGGTAAAATCTCTACGATTTCTTCTTCTTTAATTTCCGAGATGTTGTTAAGAACTCGTCTTAATTTTATTTTATCTTTATTTACTGATTTAAGCCCTACAACGGTGATATCATCTTGGTCTAACTCAACTAGCTCGCAAACATATTTGTAGGTTTTTTTTCCAGGTTTAGATGAAAAACTGGCCAAGACAAATTGGCCCACAAGTAAATTTCCTGTATTATGGATTTTTTCGCCCTCTTTGCTGTTATAGACCTGGACGACCTCAACTGCTTGCTGTTTATTTTCATCTTTATTGTCATCCAAATCTAATACTTTGTCGTTCATTTCATGTGCGTTATATGTAGAGACACTGCAACCTGCTGGAACATTGAATCTTTTCTTTCTCCTTTCAGGACGGTTAGGTCATCCAAATCGCTGTTCTCTAAGCAAAGTTGTTAATGCCGATTCTACAGCTTGGTCAGGATTATCCGTTTCCTGATGCGGCAATTTCTGCAAAACTTGATATCGGTTAGGTGGGAACAGACCGCACGCCCGAAAGCCACTTTTCAAATTCCTTTTTATAGTCCCTTCTTCATAATTTTTGTTTCGTGATGCTACGCTATTTAATATATTTAAACATTTTTTGAGCAACACTGGAAACATGTCTTTTGGTACAGTATTTATTCGTAAGTTCTGAAGCTTCCAATCTGATAAAATAGCACGGCAAGCTGTTTTCATGGGGCGAAAAAATGCCACATCAAGTGGTTGACACAAATGTGTCGAGTTGGCAATTAAGCATACGAAATTAATGTCATTTTCTTTGCATACTTTTAGTACCTCCGGATCCATATGAGATGACAAATTGTTACCTATCAAGACTTTTCTTCCTTCCAAACGTTTAGCATGTGGAAAAAATACTGTCTTAAACCAATCTCAAAAAGTTTCATCCAACTATCCACTTGTTGTCCGATTATAACGTGTAACGAGACTGCAACAACTTTTCGTACAACAAGGATCTCCCTTTGGACCATTTTCTTTCAGGTATCATATAAATGAATACTTTTGTATATGACATAGAGCGGCAACAAAATGCCATCTGCAGCACTGCACACCATTATAGTTGTACAGCTTTTCGAATGATTCATGACGTTCTCAGGGTACTTCACTCCTCGTCTGTAGATGCACTTTTTTTCCAGGGTCATCAGCAAGATTAGATTCATCATAATTAAATATATTTGATGAAGGGACATCTTTAGTGACATCTTCTATATTATTAAAGAATTGTTCTATGGTTTTCTTTGAAACTGCAGCTCTAGTTCTTTCAATATTAGTAGCTATTCTTTGTCCATAACAGTTTCTGTTTCTTTGGAGTAAACTATATGCCCACTAAACACCGGGTATTTTATTTTGAAACATGTTTATGACAACTCTTTTTTTATCTAAGTAATATTTGGCCATCATACGTATATCAAACAAGGTCAAAGGAAACCCCCAATCACCACATTTTGCTGCAGCTTGGAGAATTGCTTGTTCCTCCTCGTAAGTGAATATTGTAGGCCGCCCTCTTTTTTCCATGCATTCCTTTGAATTTATTGTACAAAGTGCCGTATGGAATGTTAAATTGGTTTGATGCTGCACGAAAACTTAAATTCCCATTGGCTACGTTTTGGAGTGATTCCTCCAACTTTTCTGGCAAATATTCTGCATAAGAACGGCTTCCAGGTACTCTCTTATGTGTAGGAGGCATCTTCTGTAAAAAAGAAAAAAAATATAAGTTCAGAAAACAATAGACTGTGATCAAAGTTACCCCATACAATCAAAGTTAACCCCACAAACAAATTAAATTATTACACCATTATCTCTTTATATATATACATATATATATATATATATATATATATATATATATATATATATATATATATATATATATATATATATATATATATATATATATATATATATATATATATATGTTCGGAAAGATTTCCGCGGTTAGTATAATTAAACCTAGAGCTAAGATTAATACTATTATAAAAATTAATATTAAACTCACCAGTCTTCCGGATTGAACCGCGTCAATATCCATTGGGGCGAGCTTTTGACATCCTCTCTGATGTCTTCTTCAGGGCTTCCGAGGTCTCAGTCTCCCAAGACCCCAGACACTACTACACTCACACAGTGAAGTGAGTAGTGAGTTTTTACAACAATTTTAAATTGCACCAGGAGAAAAAAAGTTTAAGTAGACATGAGAAAGACAGGGATATGAAAAAATGTCATGGACCTGACAAAAACACAATTATTTATACCTATTACGTACAAGCGGTGTTACCATGTCCTGTTGGCAAATCAAGCTTTTTACTACAAATTAAGACTGAAATTGTTATAATTTAACGATATCTAATGCAAGGAAGCAAGACACAAACTGTTATTTTTGGCGTAGAGGATTAGGCAATAGAGGATCTATCGAAATAGGGTCATATGTATAAATACTTAGAGAAGATTGCATTTGAAAAGCCAGGTTGCGATGTTATTATTTGCTCTGACAATTGTTGTGGTCAGCAAAAAATTGGTTGGTTTTTGCAATGTACCACTATGCAGTGAGTCGCTTAAATATTCAAATTGAATAAACTCCATTCAACACAACTTCTTGATTCAAGGCTACACGCAGAACGAAGCTGATACAGCTCACTCAGTAATAGAAAAATCTGTTACTAGAGCCAAAACTGCTGGATGTATTTACGTTCCCGATAAACACATTTCCCTAATTCGTGAAGCCAAAAAGACTGGCAAAACGTTTATGGTACGTGAGAACATGAACTTTAATATGACGAAAAATATCAATGGTAGTGTTATCAAGACCGGTGACATTAGAAGTATTAGATTTACCAAAAATTCTAAAAATTACCAATATCAAACCACATACAAAACTGAAAATTGGGAGAAAGCAAAAGCTATTGTTCAACCCAAAAGCAAAAGCTATTGTTCAACCCAAAAAATTACGCGGTAATAGAGGCAATCGAAAAATAGACGAAATTACCTTGAAGCAAGCTTACAACAACAAAATAACAATTTCAGAACATAGAATTAGTGATTTACTGCAATTATTGAAGGCTAATCACATACACATACAAATTTTGTTACACTTTTTTGCTTTTTTAATAAATATTTTTTTAGAAATGTAGCATTTCGTGTTTTATTCATTTTGATATGATTGACAGATAAATTATTTTCTAGACCCATTCCGTCACTTCTGCGAGGGTAGTAATTTTTTAACGTGTATATTTTTATAATAATAATTAGTGAGATGTTCACTATTATTTTAAAATAAAGTTTAAAGTTGTAGTTTAAATATTGTCATTTTATCTATTTTTTTTTTTTCAAAAAGAACTACTGCTTCTCCTGAAAAATTACATGAAACAAGTCACGTCACGTTGATTTAAAAATTAAAGAAAGTAGTAATAAGTTATCCAAAAAATAAGAGATCATCCGTACTTTATTTACATATTTAACGTCAAATATGTTCATATCATTTTATAATAATAGAAAACAGTTTTCTAATCGTTGGTTTGAGCGTAATCAGAGTTTTAGGTAAATAGTTGGTTACTAAACATAAAAACTCTAAAAAAGAAGCCGAAATGAAGTTTTGCATGTGTAATTCAATTATTGCAGAAAGTTGAGCGCACGACCGCCTTCCTGGGGCTTATCTCTTGATTTATACGAAACAGCAAGTAGTTAATATTGCTGCAAAAGCTTATGTAAACGCCGGCAATGGCGGCTGCTTTAAATGATTACCATTAGTTCGAAGTACAGGAACATCTACAAATTGCCCCGTAACGACTTTAGTTTGCTTGTTATGTTTATGGGAAATGCGTTGCTCCACTCTCGTTACACCAATCTGCATACTACATCTGCTTCTTTCCAGATTTTTCCTTTATGTAATGACCAACTCATAGAACTAAATCTAGACACTACTATAAATGGTGCATTAAGATCCATTTGACAAAAAACTCTAAGAAAACGTGTTGAAAGTTTATCTATTTTTATGAAATTTAAATTACATTTTTAAGACTTTTTACAACTTATATGTATGTATATGATATACTTCACCTCATCTACTTCACTATAATATCAAGGTAC
This sequence comes from Diabrotica undecimpunctata, assembly GCF_040954645.1. Taxonomy (NCBI): domain Eukaryota; kingdom Metazoa; phylum Arthropoda; class Insecta; order Coleoptera; family Chrysomelidae; genus Diabrotica; species Diabrotica undecimpunctata. The sequence continues at coordinate 147,309,842 of NC_092805.1, read as the reverse complement.
AATAATTAAAGTCTGGTATAGGATAAATTGTAATCTAACAGTGAATTTTAATATTAATTTTATATGAGTGTTATATAACGAACTTCTTTAAAGACAGCTTTAAAAATAAATAAATGGAAGCACACAACCAATTTATGTTTACACAATGCTGCAACATTTACTTCGCACAAATATTTTCAGATTTATGAATTCCAATTTCTTCTGTGCTTTTACTCAGAATGTTTTTCTGTTTAATACTTTAGCCAGTGGCTTTGAAGTAAATAACTGTTGTTTTGTTTAGTCTTCTTAATAGGCAAAGTAGGTATCTATTTATTCTTTTGTATCTTCCAAAGTGAGGTACACCCAAACTAACATCAAAAATAGAACATCTATCTTATTCTATCTTGTTACAGTGCTGTCTGTTCTAGACAAATAATTTTAATAAACAAAACACATATTTCAAACAACATAATATCATAATATCATATTATCAACAAATAACATAATATCACATTTAATTTTCAATAAACAATTTACATAATGCCTACATTCTTAGCCTAGTTGTAAATATCAATTCACCTCAAGAACTATCCATTTACTCCTTAAAAAGTTGCATAAAACCGATGATTGCCTGTCGCCAGTTTACAATAATGGATTTTTTCTCAAATATTTATTAATATTCCTTGTATCGGCATGTAAGTAATATTTATTTAATTTTAATTTTTACTGAATTATTTTTCACTTAACTTTTAGTTAATATATTATTTAATAAATCACACATATATAATATTGGCATAATTGCTATATATTTTGTTCCAGACAGCACCCTAATACGGGATATTATATTTTCAGCATTTAGTTTACATTGACTCATTACCTGAAGATGCATAGCATATTATGGTATGCGAAACCGGTCGTTGGTGGTAGAATAAATTGATTGTAAGTAAATCTTATGCTTATTTCGATTTACATGTTTGAAATGGACTCACACAATCAACACATTCAAGATTAGATTGCAAGAAATTTTAGGTGTAACATTTTTGTGGTTTGTTTATAACTTTTTAAATTTATCTCTTTAAATATACCCGAAATAGTATTAAATATAACAAACGACAAATATCTTTTTAGTTCAACGTCAAAAAACAACAGCTAACTACCATTAGCTTTCTAACCCTAGAATATTTACCAAAAAATAGATACACTTCTCAACTATGACAGTCGATTTATAAAAGAAACCGTACAAAGCATCTATAGAACTAAGACTAATGTAACAACCGAACCAGCTATAAAGAATTTTAGAAAAATGTGGAAATTGACAACAAAAATATGCACCATAAAAGTAAAATATTTGAAATTCGGTGCTTTGTAAATAAAGTCGAGTGCAGTGAGTTTTATCGAATTTCAGTTTTTTACTACTATTAGCATTAAACATGGAGGTAACATTGTTGCCAACTTTGTCAATATATTATGCGAGGAATTTTAAAAAATGGACGGTGCTGTATTATACGATTCGTTTCACAATGTGCGTTCTAACAAGTATTGATGTTGGAATGTTCTAGAACTTTTTGAAACTACACGATATTTACCGTAAATTAGTATTGGAAGTGTTACACAAAATAAAATACACTACGGATAACGAAGTAATCCATCGTGAGCGTGAGTAACTTTCTTGAGCGTGAACATGAGCAGGCGTAACATATATCCTATAGATGAAGTGTGTGCGTGACTTACGATAACTTGCGATTGGACGCTTATTCGTCCAGTATTGTGCAAATTGCGGTCGCAGTATTGTGCATATTTGAGGATTAAACCTTCTAGGAATTGCATATTAAACTTTATTGTCGCGTTGTTAGTATAAAATCGAAAGAGGATATTGAAAAAGACTTAGGGTAAAAGATTTAAAGACGAAATATAGAAAACGAAGAGGAATATAAATTTCTTAAATAAAAAAAAAGTGAAATGTGGGTGAATATTAAAGTAATAAAATTATTTAAGATTTTGCACAGTTTATTTGAGTTACAAAGATATTTGCGACATGTTTCCGATGACGAGGAAACATAATAGTTCTCTTCCCAGTAAAAGCAAAACAGACAGGCAACCTTCGTTGGAAAAACGTGCAATTAAATCGCTGCTTGCTTTAAGAAAAAAAGTAGCTATTATTATTCTGACGATATTTTTTGTAGTGTCTTAATACAATTTACTATTTTTCTTGTGAATAAGCCACAATTTTACTCTAAAATAAGTTTTTATTTGATGTTTCTATTTCCACTTCGTAAATTGTTCTCAAAATAAAAATAAATGAAATTATATATTAAATTGGCTTAATCTCAGTAAAAATAGTAAAGTGAAAAAAAACTGGCTATTAAACAACAATTAAATTATATTACAAAAGATCTTTCTTCAAGGAATAACGTAGAAGGTGATTTTGGGTACATCACGAGTTTGTGGGCGGTGCTCAATTTAGGAACTTACATGCGTAAACGGACGTGACTGAAACTAACTCGAAAACCACTTATGCGTCCATCCCTTTTTTTAAATCTAAGGAAAATGATAAACTGCTAGTTATAATGAAAGGAAGGTCACTTACGAACGAGGAGGCCAATACACAAAAAACTTCAGATTCCTTCCATTCTAACATGAACTGACATCCTTGAAGCTACTCCGCTAGCTTACCGAACTTTCTATAACCCTTTTTCCTTACCCCGGACAGGGGGAGATTGATTTTTTGTGATTTCCCAATCTCACCACTCAATGATACCTGTCCGTCCCCCGAGAAAATAGCCGCAACTGTTTTTTAACCTGAACTGGCTAAGATTAAACTGTCTATCGAATCCCGATGAGACCTGGCCGTTAACTTAAGCGATCAATAACATGACTTTTGATTTAATACACTAGTTCTGAAGTTGATAGTAGACGTATAAACGGCTTGCAGGAATAATGGTCACTAGAGAGCACAGTTTACGTCTTTGCCAGTTAAGTTCACACACATTCACACTCAAAAAAAAACACTCACAATCACAACTCTAACACTAGCATGATAGTGAAAGAAGTTCTCTTTCTGCTACCGAAGTAACCTCACCGTTAGCGCCCCCGGCTGATAAATGAATCTTGTGACGGAACTAAAGTAATATCAAAATGGTAGCGTCCATCACTGTCAGTCTATCTCACACATTCACACTGGGCTACCTGTGGGAAAACACAAAGTTAACTTACAGTGTTATGGCTGTAAAGCTGGATATCTACTATGCGAACTTCTTGCGTCCTTGCGAACTTCTGCAACTGCTCCACGTAGTGGATACGTTCGAACTTCCGAAGCGTGTAACGTGTACGTCCGCGCTCCAATAGGTGGTGGTAAATTGGGCGAACCAAAAGGCGAGCTCAGTCTGTTCTGGGCGTGAGCAAGATAGCACGAAGTGCGTACGTGTCGTATGCGTATGTGTCATACATCACGCTCCACGTTCAGTTAAAAGGAGTGGTCGGAAGAAAAATGTTTAACTCTAATCGGGTTGTACTGAAATTATACTGTGCTATGGGATCCCCAGGATGAGAATTTCTTCTTCTTCTTCCTACATTATAAATAGGCTTAATGCCTGTTTTATTTCGATTTTTAGCCTCAATTGACGTTGTCTGACCATCTTTTCCTTGGTCGTCCCAATAATCTTCTTCCATTTGGCGATTTGTCTCTTGCTATTCGTACTATTCTATTTTCTGTCATTCTTTCGATGTGTTGATTCCATTCCACTTTTCTTCTTTTGGTCCACGCGTTTATTTCCTCTATACCACATCTCGCTCGTATTTCCTCACTTCTTACTCTGTCTCTTAGAGTTTGGTTTGTGATTTTTCGTAAGGCTTTCATTTCTGTTGTTTCTAGTAGTATTTGTGTTTTCGCCGTATCTGCTCTAGTTTCCGCTGTGTACGTCATTATCGGTCTTATTGTTGATTTATATATCCTGGTTTTCGTTTCCGTTGTGAGGTATTTGTTTCTCCAGATTGTGTTGTTGAGACATCCTGCTGCTATGTTTGCCATGTTCACTTGTTTTTGTACTTCTTCTTCTACTTTTCCGTAGCTTGACAGTTTTATTCCCAAGTATTCAGTTTCCATCACTTGTTCTATTATTTTGTTATTTACGACTAGTTTACATCGTCTTGGTTCCGCTGATATCACTATCGTTTTAGTTTTCTCTGTTGAGATCTCCATGTTGTATATGAGCGCCGTATCTTCGAATTCTTTAATTAATCTTTGTAGGTCATCTTCATTTTCGGCTGTTATTATGGCGTAGCATATTATCTTTATTCCCTTTTCTCCCATTCTATATCCCCTTCTTTTTTTAACTTTCTTTATGATTTCATCCATTATCAGATTAAATATTAATGGGCTCAGCGAATCTCCTTGTCTAATGCCAGTTTCATATTTGATAGGTTGCGATAGTTTTCCTTTACATCTTACCATAGCTATGTTATTTTTATATATATTCTCAATGGTTTTTACTAAATCCAGTGATATTCCCTTTTCATATAATAAATATATCGCGTCCCGAATAAACACTCTGTCAAACGCTTTCTTCAAATCTATCAGACACATATATGCTGGTTTGTTGTATTCCAGCGACTTTTCTTCTCGCTCTTCTCATTATCAAAGAACCTATGAGAATTTCAAAAACAAAAATTTAAAAGAAGATGCCTGGGTGAAAATCGGAAGAGTTATGGACATATCGGAGATATGTAGATAAAAAATAAAGATAAAATAAAAATTCTGCTTTCGGGATTTCGAAGAGAGAGAGGATACTTTAGTAGCAATAAAGAATTTGGATACTATACAAGTTAGTCCCATATTTATTCAGTACATTCACCGTCAACAGCTAGTACCTCTCAAAGCTGATATTGGCCAAGTCAGTCCAAGGAAATCGCAGTGTAGCACAACTAGAGTACCTATCAAGCTGATATTGGTCAAGGCAGTTGCAAGTGAATCACAGTACAGCACAGATTCTTATGGTGTCAATGACTACCTTCAATGATGCTTCTTACATAGTGTTTATTATTTGAATAAATCCTATTATTAATAAAAAATTGATTACCTGCAGATTATTTTTCAGTTCATTGATAATAGCTTGACGGACCCTTGGGATAAATTTTCTGATTGCTTGTTTTAAGATTTTAAATAAGTATTGCAGGCTTGTAAAACTATCACTCGTAGCTAAAAATCGTAGCATTAATGATAATTTATCTTGAGCCGATATGGGTTTTCGAAATTTTGTGCCTTTTTTTCTATTGCTGGTAGAACAAAATTATACAAATATTTAAATTTAGATGAAGACAATCGCATGAAGTTTTGTAATGGCCACTTAATTCCTGAAATTTGAATTTCAATACCAATAAATTCGGTTTTTTCTTGAAAATGCCAGATTCCTAAAGGCGAAGGGGGTTTTATATGCTTCGAGAAAGTAATGAAATAAAATATATGAAATGTTCGTTGAAAACTGTAGAGCATAGTGGATACCCACCTTTAGAAACCAATATACATCGCTTGCAGGGATCTGTCGATGTGGGTCGATGATTGAGTTACGAGGCAAAAATAACGTGGAATATGTATACTTGGCAATGCATGTAGTTCAAACATTGGGAATATTACTGAGATCAAGAGTCTACTAGTGGAGTTTAAGCGGATATTAAGAAGAAAATTGATGACTTTGATATTAAAGTATCTGAACTCAGCAATAAATTTAATCAACTTACAACAGTCTATTACAACAACAGAATTTACCGACAGATAATCTCCCTTAATCAAAAATTTTTTCATTAAGGGAGTCCCTGAACCTACCGGAGACACACAAATCATGTTAAGAATAAAATTAGTCTAGCCCTGGAAGTCATCACATGTCAAGAAAATCCTGTTACATTTTATAGAGTCGGTAAACAGAATCAAAATGAACGTTATCCTCGCATAATTAAAGTGATAATGAGTTCTAAATACCTTCTTCTTAAAGTGCCCTCTCCTCAATGGAGGTTGGTTATTACAATTGCAAACTCTTCTTTGTTATTAGCTGTTCAACTTTTAACCCCGGTTATTATCGCATGTTTTTTCACCACGACAGACTTTTCCTTTCTAGTCCTCTCTTTCCCTCAACCCTTCCTTCCACTATTAGTTGAGCATATTGATACTTATTATTTTTCTATATGTGGCTAAGTACGATGTTTTTCTAACTTTCATTATATTGAAAATTTCTCGTTTCATGTATATTCCCGATGCGATGTCCATGAAATCTTGAGGATTCTTCAGTGGATGCTTATTTTAAAAGCCTTTAATTTATTTGAGATTATTGTTTTAAGGATCTACATTTTAACTGCATAAAGAAGATCCGACCAGACATAGCATTTTGACAAACTTAGTCAAATTTCAAGTTTTATTCGAAAATCACATAGCAATCTCTTGATTTTTTCGAAAGATTTTCTGGCCTGTTCTATTCTCGATGTTATTTCTAGATCAGGATTTAGGCTGATTTCGATTCAACATCCCAGGTACGATCTGTTTTAAAATATGCCCGTTTATTGTGTAAGGTTAAGGTACATTTTGGTTTTATGGATTGAACACCACACTCGAAAAATTCTTCGTAACAAAAATAAACGTTTTGAAAACAAATCTACTAAAATTTATACCGTTATTGATGACAAGACACCTATGCAACAGCTTCGATTATAGGAATTTTTTACTGAGCTTAACACTCGTAAAAATAATGGAGAAAATTACCTCACGATCAAATATGTGAATGGGGGTCCAAATATAATGAAATTTTGATTATAATTCTCTTACTAGGCAACTTTTAAGACCTTATGTTTTTCTTTTAACAGAAACATGGCTGAATTCTTTTACCCCCCCATGCTATTGTAAATATTGTAAATTTTAATTTATTTCGTAGAGACAAAGGTACTCGTTAAAGTCGAGGGGGAGGAGTATGCATCTGTTTAGCAAATAAAGTTACTAATAGTTTTTCTATTAGTAGTAAAACAATAGGTGTACCAAGTATAGAAATTATCCACCTACTTATTACCAATAACTCTTTTATATTTAACAGAGTTTAGAGAACCGACTTCCAGATACAGGGACAATATGCTTATTGACAAACTTGGGGAAATATTATCCATTGAAAATCTCTTTGTTGTTGGAGATTGTATTTTCCGGAGATTAGCTTGCCCAATATTTCTAAAACTAATACTATTAACTCTCAAAATGTGTCTTTTTAGAAGAAAGAGCTTCTTACTCAGTCGCTCTAATGAGTCCTGCAAGGACGAGATACCTATAAGCGAATTGTAGAAGCACTATACGTAAAATCAAATCTTAACTGTCTTTTTATATCTTTATTTACTCGTATTTTGAATATTCAAAGACAATTTATGAAAGTTTCTTGCTTATATGAATCGATATGATGTGGAATGCAATTTTAGATTCCCTATGTCAGTTAATTCATCGTCTGGTTGCTTTATAAATTGCAAAAGGCACAAATTTGGGTAAAGATTTGAATTTTGGTTTCGAACAAGTAAAAATCTTCGGATTTTTACTTTTTGTTTTATGAGTCGACAGTGTTTATTATAGAGCATTATTTTAGCTCATACGAAAATGGCTGAAGATCCAAATCTTTCAGTACAAGTATAATTTTAGCAATAATTAAGAAATTTTGTAACACTGATAGTGTGTTACGGTTTTCCATGTACCGTAGACCTGAAGATGCATAGCAAATTATAGCATGCAAAACCGGTCGTTGGTGGTAGAATAAATTGATTGTGAGTAAGTCATATTCTTATTTCTTTTACATAACTTTATAAATATGTTGGATAATCTCCAAAAACGTTATGAAGCTTGTTTGTACCGAATATTGTACAACCGAAATCTAGCAGTATTACTTTCCTAAAGCAGATTAAAATTGAGCCTCAAGGAGAAGAAGTTCGAGGAAGATTTAACGCTTTGAAAATTGTTTAAAAATTTGTAATTTATATTATAAACGTTTTAATACTTTAATAATTTTATAAACACTAACAGAAATATTGCTTTATCGTATTGCTTTCATAATCTACTAGTGCTTTTATAGATACTAAACTGTGTGTATTTTACCGATCCGGCTGAGATGTTTAAAATTTATTTAACGGTAGCCAGTACCAATATTAGCATTTAATCACGAGCTCCATTTGCCAGTCAGAGGTGTGAGAGCTTTCATGAACTTCCCGATAAAATATTCAACGGATGTCCTTTGTAGAAATACACGGCTCTACCTTTCTGTTTCGGTGATAAAAAGTCTCTCTGGAACTCACCGAGCAGGTTTAGTTGGCCCCGTTTCAACCTATATGCCTTCCGATAGTCAATAATTTTAACATTTTATTGATATGGATTAGGAAGTGTGAACTTTGTTTGGATTGTACAATTATATACAGGGTTTTATATATTGTACATGTAGAGGTACAGAATAGGTCAACATAAGCGAGCGGGCCATACCAAACCTAACATTGTCACAATTTAATGGTACTTACAAACACGTAATTAAAACTAATAATACGTAGATTATATATTTAGAAAGCCTTCCAGTTAATGAAAATAATATGCAAAAAATGATTGTCAAGTAATATAGGTTTCCACGGTTGGTGTTTTGTAAAGATACAACTCTGGATCTCAGCTTTCTTCCCCTATTCGTAAATATGCTGTTTTGGATACATTTATTTTTATTCCTGTCTGATAGGATTCATTTTAAAGTTTACTAAGCCTATATTTAATATTTTCTTCACAGATAGCAATTATTACTTGATCATCAACCAAGAGTAATGTCGTCAGGTAGCTTTCGTCGACTTTGATTCCTATAGGTGAACGTTTTTCTCCCATTTCTGTAATACCTTTTGAATATTAATTGTAAATAAGTAGGAGATAGGCAACATACCTATTTGTTTAAGGCTCTTAATTACTCGAAATGGTTCTGAAAAGGAATTTTTCATCGATATAACACTCAGTGGATTTCTATAGGAAAGATACGACACCTGTAATGTCCATAAAAAAGTAAAAGAAATGACTGATAGACACAGAAAGAGGCAAGAAACAATATTAAGAGATAATAATAACGAGATAATTATAGATACAGAAAACAAGCTGGAGAGATGAAGAGAATACATTCAGACACTTTTTGGCGATGATAGACCTTGTTCTTCACCATTCACTGATGATCGAATAAATGAAAAAGGTCCAAAAATACCAAAAGAAGAAGTTATTTATGCAGTAAAAGCTCAGAAAAACGGAAAAGTCATCGGTCCAGACAATATCAATGTCAAAATACTTAACTAAAATTAACTGCAGACAACAGAAAGTAAAAGCCTCGACTTGATAACAGCACTATTTAATAAAATATATGACACATGTAAAATACCATTAGTCTGACTAAAATCAACATTCCTTTATCAAAAAATCCAATGCCTTACACTGCGATGACTATCGAATATTAAGCATGATGTCTCATATCCTTAAAACTTGCCTCAGATTCATTCATATACGAATTTACAAGAAGTGTGATAGTCTAGGTGCCAGGCGACATACTGTATCACTCATACATAACAGGCTACAATTTTTAGGATAGCTTCATAAGACCTCGAACCCCCCCCCCCCCAATTATCTCTTGGGATACTTTCGGTACCGGGTGTTTTTTCTCTCCAGCTTATCCAAAAGTGGTCATTTTAAAGTGATTTATCAAATTTATTAATAACGTGTTACTGTTTAATGAAAATAAGAGTCGACGAAAATTTCACTTCGTGAAATATACGAAAAAAAATCTTGTCCGACAAAAATTTTGGTTCCATAAGGGAGTCCACCAAACTAAATATGCCAAAAAAAACTTCAAAAAATTTAGTAATAACAAGCTGATTTTCTCTGTATCGTTTAAAAATAACGTGAAAAATACTATTTTTACATTGTCCGACAAAATGTACTCGCTGATTTTTCAGTCTGACAGTGAAAATCGGCTTTTCCACGAATCTGTGGAAATTTATTAATAACTGTCGGACAAAAAAAAATAGATTTGTGAAATATCTACATAATAATGGAATATGTGTCCGACAAATATAATGTACCCAAATTGCAGTCTGACAAAAAATGGCAATTTTCTTATTTATTTAATCTAATCTTCAACAATGCGACAAGGGTGCGTCTTATCACCGCTATTATTGAATCGGTATTCGGAATCTATATTCAGAAGAGCATTAGACGAGTTTTAAGGTGGAATCAAGATTAACGGAACCAGCATAGACAACATCAGGTACTCTTATGATACCGTGTTAATAGCAAGCAACGCACAAGAACTACGAAATATAATAAATGCGGTAGTTTCTCATAGCGAAATGTTCGGTTTATATCTAAATGTTTTTAATAAAACTAAAATTCTGGTATTTTCAACGATACCAACAAACGTACATTTTTATGCCAAGGGACAAATAATAGAACAGATAACTTCCATAAAATACTTGAGAGCAAATATAAATAGCCAGTGTAACCCAAAAATAGAAATCCTATCAAGAATCGAACCAGCGAGGAAAACACTCATGAACATGAAGACATTTTTTACAAGATCAGACCTTAGTCTAGAGCTCAGAATTCAAATGATCAGATGTTACGGTCAGTACCAAATTCAAATGGTCAGTACCAAAGGTTAGACAATGGACTCTAAAACAGAAAAAAGAATAGATGCCGAATTGAAACGTATATGTGCCGACGGATGCTGAGAATTTCATGGATACAAAAAGTTACCAACGGTGAGGTACTTCGGCGCATGAGTAAACAAAAACAATTACTCAGCATAATCAAAGAGAGGAAAATGCAATACTTGGGTCATGTGTCGAAAGGTGAAAGATATGAATTACTCCAAATCATATTGGAATGTAAAGTGCAGGGCAAAGATCAGTTGGAAGACACCAGAACTCGTGGCTGAAAGACCTGAGGAGATGGTTTGACCACTCATCCACAGAAATCTTTCGTGCAGCAATTTTAAAATAAGAAGAAAAAGGATTCCTATAGATAAGATACTATCTTCCAAGCGGAAACTTAATAATAAAAAGATTTGCCTGCACCAACTAATAAAGAGAAACTGCAGGTGCAGAAATTGTAACAATTGTATTGTATTTTTGTAATAATTGATCCAAAAGTATAATTTGTTAATTTATTGTGATAAATCTCTGTAATTTTGTTACATTTTAGTTAATTTGGATGAAACGACTAAAATTACAACGTTCACAGTAATACATTTTATTATACAGAGAAAAAATAAACTTTTTTTTTAAATAGGTATTCTAGTTATTTTTTAAATTCAGCCTAAAATAACTCTTAAAGTCTGTTTAGAATTTAACCAAAAAATATAAAAAATTCGACAATAAAAGCTGTGAAGGCGTCGCACATTACTGTATACGGCGATGAAGGGATGCCACGACAAAATAGAAGGAACTTGCGTTGTTTTGCAAGCTTTTCGTGAGATAAAAAAACCGAAGAATACACTAGGAAAATAAATGACAAAAAATAAACTAAGTATGTCAGACCTAGTTGCAATTTGTAACGTGTTGGATCTGGACTTAAGTTTGATGACGAAAATGACGAAGAAGACGATAAAGACCATGATGCTGATGACGGTGGCGAAGATAAGACTTTTGAGACGGCTGCTCTGAAAAGTTCATTTGACATACATCCGTACCACTCTCTCACGTTGCGCAGCCATGACATTCTACGCCTCACTATGCTTCTCCTTTCTTGGGAAGGAAGGTGTATTTCTCTCCACGTGTAATATGTCCGAGATATTCCAATTTTCTTGTTTTAATTATATTTAAAATTTCTATTTCTTTTTCTATATCTTTATTCATCCTTCTTAAAACCGACAATTAGATAAAGGTAGGCAAATAATTTATTTACCTTAACTTTCAGAGACGTAAAAGACTTCCGACGAAAAAAACAATTATCCTGTAGGAAGATGGATTAATGGTTTTAAAGAAATTTTAAAGTTGACAGGATGGAATGATTTACAAATGTTAATTTTGGCTAAACGATCCCTAAAAAGAATATACTCCTAAAATAAATGTATATACAGTCAGAGAAAGAAACGAAGAGCTGGAAGGTCCTGAAGAAAATACTTCTGACGGAGTTCGAGAACAAAATAAGTAGTGCTGAAATACATAAAATTCTGATGCATTAAGAAAAGAAGCGTGATTAAAGCGTGTAGGAGAACGGACTGACGATGAGAGAAATTAGTAGCAGAGAGAAAAAGATCTTTTAATAAAGTAATACTTTATGGTGTAAAAATGAATTTAAAAAGAAAATTAAATGATATGAATTAATTAAAAAGCAGACGACATAAAAATATTTTAAAACCGAGACGAATAAGAAAAAATGGACAAATAATGAAGCAAGACGGGAAAACTGTTTCAATTGTGGGAGACACAAATCGAAAGATTACCCTGATAAAGCCGATTGCACCGAAAGTTTGCACCGATTTCTTGTCGATGCAATGCTAAAGAAGAGAAAACGTCAACTTCTAGACATCTAAATGTTATCGATGTGGTATATAAAACTCAGTGATTTTGAAGTTTGCAAAAATATTACTATGTGTATTATTTGACACAGGAAAAGATACAAATGCAATAAGCAAAAAATTTTCATTTTTTATTTTATTTGATCCCAAAAGGATCACTAAAGTTATACTTGGACACAATATACTGAGACAAGCAGAGGTTACAATAACCAAAGATGGGATAATTGTATGTAAAAAGAAAGTAGATAATTTTGTAATGTAGATTGACAGCAATTGATGCGACGACAGACAATGATGATCTACAGCTGAACAATATAAAAGGTCAATCTCTAAAGAAAAAAGTCAAACTAAATAGTAGAACTAGAAACACAATATCACTGTTAGTTCCGGGAACGATTTTAAAATGGAGGACATTAAAAAAAAACCAAATAAATAAGATTAAAACCTCAGTTAAAGAAGATGAAAAAAGAAACATGTTAACCTTAGACAAAGAATATAGCATAGCGAACGATAATGTCGAGAAATATGAAAGAGGGCCAAACAAAAAAAAACAGCAAGAGCTTTAATAAACAAAAATGCTATTAATCTTAATATCTCAGATACAAATCAAAAAACAGAAAATAAAGCTATTTTCTTGTGGCATGTTAAAGTAATTACTATTTAAATTGAAACGTCAATAAACGTAATTATAGAAAATGAAGTTTTTGTAAAAAAGATAAGGTAATAGAAATGGAAAGTGAAAAAGAAGTTACAGATGAAGATGAAATAAGACCGATGATGAAATATCTAATAAATGTGACCGCAAAATATTGCATAAAAATTCAGCATCAGAAGAGGATGCAGTTAAAGAAAATACGAAAATTGCGAAAAAGAAAATGACAGTGTTGGAAATAAAGGTACAAGAACTGGAGCAAACAGAGATTAAAAATTACGATGAAGTAGAAAATAAAAGAGACCAAATAGAAAATGAAAATTTAGCAAGGGAGGAAGATAAGGAAGAAGAATAGATCCCAAATAAAGATGAAACTGAGCAGCAAGATAAGGAGTCCAATGGAAAAATAGACAATGAAGAAATAGATAATTGGGTAAATAGACGCAGATATGATCTACGAATAAAAAAGCTGAGAAGTTACTAAGCGCAACTATCATTTATTTATCTATTTTGTTAATTAAAAAAACTGTTTAACATCACACGGACTTTTACTTTACATGTCTTTAAAGACCTTACATCTGATGGATTCGATCATTACTTCATGGAAATTCATTTTATCTAACAATAAAAGACTCAAAACTTATGTTTTTCAAAACTTCTACAAGTAGAGATAGAACTAAGAGATATAATTGAATATGATTAAAAAAAATTTATTAAAATCCTTTATAAAAGGTATATAATTTAAAAACCCTATATCATATCAAAACGTTTTCGGAATCCGTGTTCCATCATCAGTGCACTAGGTGGGTATACATGTATTGAGCCAATAAATATGTGGGTAAAAACCCGTTAAAAATTGTGTTTTAAAATTTGGTTTATATTATATTGTGATAAATTCTATGATGTTAAAGTTACCAGTGGATTTGTTACAGAGTTGGCCACATCATAGAATTTATCACAATATAATTTACACCAAATTTTACAACACAATTTTTAACGGGTTTTACCCACATATTTATTGGCTCAATACATGTATACCCTCCTAGTGCACTGATGATGGAACATGGATTCCGAAAACGTTTTGATATGATATAGCCCGATTTGGTTTTTAAATTATATATCTTTTATAAAGGATTTTTAATTATATATTTTTTGTTATATATGATATACAGCCAAACTACAGGAACTTAGATTCCTTGTGAATATGATTAACCAAATAGCAGTAAAGAAGGAGTACAACTAACAAACAATAAATAAAATTTTAAATCAAAAATTACTTAAGAAAGCCCTGAAATTAGTATTTCCATTCCCAGAGAAAAATCCCAGTACATTCTGCTCGATTACATATACAGGCAAAAGATCAATAAAAATAGCCAAACATATAAGAACGAAAGGAATAATACCAGCGTTTAGAATAAACAACAACTTAGGCAAATATATTAAGAACAAGATCCAAAAGAAAAAGCACTTGCACAGTGGTGTATACAAACTTAGATATGGCGAGAGCCCCGAGAATTTACATCGTTCAAACTGGTAGAAGTTTTAACAAACGAATAGCAGAGCACAAAGAGGGCTCTTAGTAATAGAAAAACAGATTCTACGTACTAGTTTCACCGTCTATATCATATCATTCTTTTAATGACCAATTTTAAATCCGTCAAGTAATAATTGATTATAATACATTTTGTGGAAGTTTTGAAAACAAAAATTTTTAAGGCCAATTGGCTATAGTATAGCGAATATAGCGCAAGAAGCTACTTTAGAGAAGAAAAAAGATAAAACTAAATAATATTAAAAATTACCATTATCGTATACTTGAATATTGAAAAAGCACCAGCTTTTTGTAAAATTGAAAAGAATAGAAGACAGATCAAAATAAAATTTTTGTCTTCACCAAAAACTGGTTAAAATACAAAAAACAAATAGGTAAATAATTGGAAAACAGACAATTATATAGGCTTGTATCTTATTATCATATAAATTCTTTAGTTAAGCAGTTTAGAGTGAACCCTGATTAGGACAACATAAGTAAGGTACAAGCAGATTAAAGCGAAGGGACAAAATTTCCGTAGTACATATATAAGATGTTTTATAAAAGGAATCCGGGTGAAAATCCCTGGATAAAATTTGTGGAAACGGGTATTTCGTAGGTGTAGGAGTGTAAGAAATCCGTGTATCCCGAGGCATAACAGCCATTGAGTGGAAAACATCTACGGACAAGGATTAGCCACGGGCGGGAAACTGTTTAGCAAAGATGAAAAACCACCGAAGAGGTTTTTTTTCTTGTTTTTCTTTATATAGAAAGGCAGCTATTCACATACCTCGGCTTTCGTGATTCTCATTTTCATGTACATACACACCGAGTAAATTGAAAATAGTTTTTTTGACGCATATTAACGCTTTAAATTGGGATTTTTATACTACCAGTTATTTAATAAACTCTAAACTTTAAGAAAATATCGCTTTTTGCGTACTACTATTAAAAAGATTGTATTATATTATTTATAAAAATAATTATATTATCAGAGATATATTATTTATTTTAAATAGAGCTTTTAAAAACTATAAGGAAGTTTTAAAAAACTGGATTTACATACAAAAAAATTGCTAGAAATCTTACTAGATTGTTTTTATTTTGATGGACTTTCAGGCCCTGTACACAGGAGGGCGGTAGACAGCGCGTTGTGCACGTGTTGGAAAAAAGTGGTATAGTTTGTTTCACGAAAAATGGTTGAGTGCTTAATGGTTACCTGAGTTGATCCTATTGTGTATACAAGAGTCTCTCAATAAACTACCGAAGTACATAGGGTCGCACTTCAGAAAGTTTGTTATTTAATATATTTCATTGGTAGCTGTGTAATACACGATTATAAGGATTTATTAATAATAATAGTTCTATTTACAGTATATACATACAAACCAATACATAATGTACAAAAAATAGATGAATTGAAAAAAATATATATAGAAAAATATATACAAGTTAATATTTACAAAAAAAAATACCCAAAATAACCAAAATATATTTATGAATTCCTAAATACCTAATTCTGTTTCGCTGTCGCTTTCCTTTTTAAGATTAATAACAATTGGTTTCATTATGTGATTCAAAGTAACATATGAATTTTCTACGTTCATTACATGGCGTACTGAATTTTTCCAAATTTCTGGGCAGATATCATCAACACATATCCTTATTAATTCGACTACACTACCACTTAAAGTCGGAGAAACATTTTGTGACCTAACATTTGATTTTAGTTGGTGCCACATATGCTCTATGGAATTAAATAAACAATAGTAGGGCGGAAGCCGTAACACTGTATGTCCCATGTCCTCGGCCAATGCGTCACAAACATATACTTTTTTAATAGAAAATGATTTTAACACTTCTAACAGTTCATTTTTTAAATAACTTTCTTCAAAATATATATCGTTTTCTAACAGGTAGTTTTGAATTTCAATTTTCGTATTATTTGCACTTGGAGACGTAATTGACGACTGTGATAACTTGCATTGTCCATTACTATCACACTATTTTGAGGAAGGTTAGGTATAAGACAATTCTTAAACCATTGCTCAAAAAACTCTGCTGTTGTATCCTCATGGTAGTCCACGCAGGAGTCTTTAATGTTCTTTGCAGAAAGCCATAAGGCATTTGGGACCCAACCATTTTCTGATCCTTCATGTAAAATTATTATTCTTTTCCCTTTGTTTGATGGAGCTTTTGTTTGACACCTGTTGGAAGAATCGGACCATCCTATGGATGGTGTTTCATGAGTGTCAAACCATGTCTCGTCCAGATAAATTATTGGTCGATCTTCTGTACGGTACTTTCTTATGGAAGTTATATATTCAGTACGCCAGTTTTGTACACGATGGGACTCCATAAGCACTTGCCTTTTGTTAATTGTACGATATCTGAAGCCCATTTTAGATAAAATCCTCCAAAGACTAATGCGGCTACAGTTTATTTGTGTATCATCATTAGTAAGCCGTTGTTTTAAAGCATCTAATGTAGGTATCCGTTGCTCTTCGTACATTGTGTAAATTTTTCATCTTATTAAGTCCTTATCACTTTCGTCAATACATTTGGTAGAATCGGCATCCTTACGCTTCCTTCTTGACTTAATGGGATTTGATGTAATTCTTTTCACTGTGGTTAGAGGTATTTTCGTTAAATCAGATATTTCACTGGCAGCAGTATTAGCAGTAAGTCCTCTTGTAAGTAAAGAACTATATATTGTTTTTACGATTTCTCTAGCGTCAGCAAATAAATGCTTTTTCTTTGCTGGAACACTGGAAGAAGCACCATCAATGTTTTTCCACGGACGCCACATATTGCTGTTTTATAGGTATAAATAGGTATAACACTGGTAACACTTGTAACACTTTTAACTAAATGAAACAAAATGTATATTTAAAAATTTCTCATCGGTTTTATATAATTTTACAAATTATACAAAATAGAGGGAACCTGTATAATTATTCCAGAAAATACTTAACGATCAACAAATTTATTGTGGTCATTAAAAGATCAACCATTGATAGTGAAACTCACTGTTCAAATGTTTACAACTTTTGAAATAAAATGTATTCTAATCGTTTTTATAATTTTATACGGTTTTTTAATCGTTTTTATATTACCAGGAATTTATTATACAAACAAGATAACGACACTCCACAGTAGCTTCAATTTTACCTGAATACTTACCTGCTCAACTAATGTTGACTAAGCTGGGGTACTTGCGGTCGGGTTTTATTGCAATCATTAAGCACTCAAGCATTTTTCGTGAAATAAACTATACGTGAACATGACAGCTCTTAGCGCCGCGGTTTACTGGCTTAGTCGACAGTCAGTACAGTTATGAAACAGTTAATGTACTGCAACATAGTAATACTGTTAAAAATAATAAATAAAATGTTTATATTTAACTAATACTTTCTTCTCTTCTAGTCTGCTATTTTCATCAGCAACCACAAGCTCTTGTCAGGCAGAATTTTTTAAAACTCTGTTCTTGTATTTATTATTATTTCAACTTCCATTGTAGACAGACCACTTTTCAATACAGCACAGCGATGTCAACAGGGCAGAAGCGAGCGCTTGGCTGTGAACATGTGTACGATCACATGCCCCTCCTAGTAATTAGAAGCGTGCTGCAAACGCGATGTTTGAAGTATATTCTAGGAACGTTGCGTTTTGACGACGTTGATTCTAAACGCGCGCTTGCATGTGAACTATACCATTTTTCCTTGGTACTTGGAACGCGGCATTAGGCAAACGCAGCGTCTAACGCAATCATGTGTACAGAGACTTAGACCTTTGGCTAACACTTCTTCTTCTTTCTGTTCTTTCTGTTGTGGCTAGTTTATTTATGTTTGCCTTGGTTAGGGTCTAGGTTTGACATCCATATGTCATTGTAGGAAGGATGCATTGGTTGAACACTTTGCTCCTCAAGTATTGGGGTATTTTGCGGTTCTTAAGTATCCAACTAAGTTTTCCAAATCCTGCCCATGCTAGTCTTGCTCTAGTAATTGTTGCACTTTGGTTCTCTTTGTCAAGTCTCAGAATTTGGCCTAGGTAGATATATTCCTGGATTTGTTCTATCTCACTGCCATATATAGTTATACGTCTAGGGTCATCTGTGTTTGTCATTATTTTTGTTTTTTTTTATATTCATTTTTAGTCCGACGTTTTGGGAGCTGGCTGCTAGTTCCCCCATCATAATTTGCAGTTCCTCGAATGTGTTCGCTATAATCACTATGTCTTCAGCGAATCTGAGGTGGTTTAACTTATTGCCATTAACGTTAATACCATAGGTTGATCAATTTGTAATTTTGAATACTAGTCTTCTAGGGCTAGGTTGAAAAGTTTTGGCGATATTACGTCTCCTTGTCTCACTCCTCTCTTAATGGGGATGGGATTTGTATTTTCGTCTAGTTGTACTATCATAGTTGCATTTTCATATATCTTATGTATTAGTTGCCTATATCTCGAATCTATTCTACAATTAATAATAGCTTGTTCTATAGCCCACATCTCGATACTATCAAACGACTTTTCATAGTCGACGAAGGCAAGAAATACGGGTAGTTGGTATTTATTTGCCTTTTCTATTAATGTTCTCATTGTCAGTAGATGGTCTGATGTACTATATCTATTGTGCTGTTCAACCGGTTGGTAATTGTCCATTTTGTAGGTTAACCGGTTGTTAATCATTCTCATCAATAGTTTGTATACTTGACTGAGCAACGATATAGGTCTACAATTATGTAGATCACATTTGTCCCCTTTTTTGTGTAAGAGTATTACTCGACTCTCGTTCCAGTCTTTATGGATCTTGCTATTATTGAGACATCTATTAAATAGCCTTGTTTAGTACAGGGATTGTTAATGTCTTGCTTGTTTTCAAGAGCTCGGCAATTATACCGTCGTGTCCTGGAGCTTTATTATTTTTTAGCTCTTTTAAAGCTCTTTCCATCTCGAATCCCTTTATATTGTAGTACTTCTGATCCCACGCTTTTTATTTTTCTTTTGACGTTCTCCTTTGTTGTTTCATTAGGCTGGCTTTGCGAGCTTTACAAGGATGTGTAGAAGTCTTCGACAGTATTTGTTATTTTATATTTATCCTTCTCTTCCTTATTGTTGGCGTCTTTAATTTTGATGATTTTTTTTAACTCCCAGTGCGGGTTTTAGACATTTTAAGCCTCTATTGTTTTCAATGACTCGCTCTATTAAGTTCTCGTTCCATTTTTGTATGTCGCGTTATGGCTATCACTAACAGGTATAAAATTTTTAAGGTATTTTTTAAACTGCGATGTTATAGATATACCCACTTCGTTCCTGTGATGTATCTCGTTATTTGAATTCCCAGAGTAGTACAGTGTACCGTCATTCTCTTCACATATTCCTGATTCAGGCCACTCAGTTCACTTATGACAATCATACTTATTCTTAGTCGTTAAATCTATTTGCAATCCAATCCAATCCTATCCAATCCGATCCAATCCAATCTGCAAACCGCTGTCTATTCGCACTGGATAAGCTCATAAAATCAAAAGTTCTTACAAGAAGTTCAACGATCAAAATGTATACATCCATTATCAGACCTGTAATAACATACGGATGCGAAACGTGGACCATGACCAAAGCAAACGAAGAAAAGCTCAGACGTTTTGAACGAAAAATATTTTCGGACCTTACCATGACAGTACCACAAACCAGTATAAGATCAGAACCAATATCGAATTAAAAGCACTCGACAATGACGCCGGTATTGTCCAAGAAATTAAATCACAGCGACTAAGATGGGCAGGCCACGTGCACAGACTGCATAACGAGAGACTTGTATAACTGGTATGGGAGGAGATTCTCACAGGCAAAAGACCACTCGGACGTCCCAGAATGCGATGGAGAGATAACATCCAAGCAGATCTTCGGAAAACGAGCATTCCATTTGACCCTAGGTTAATGGAAGACCAAACAAATTGGAAAAAAGTTATACAGTCAGCCAAAACTCACCCAGGGTTGCAGCGCTACGTGATGATGATCATGTTAAATCTATTGAATCAAACTACGAGTTTTCTTGCTGCAGAGAGACTTTTAACGTTCCGTGTATTTATTCTAATGGTGCTCTTGAAAATCTTTCGGGGTGTTGTTTTATGTCTTAAACTGTAGTTATTTCGTGTAAGACCAACCAGGGTTGTCCCAGAGTCTGATATTGTATATCGTCCTCCTCCGTTTTTTTTATGAGGACCACGATCAAAATTATTTCTTGGCCGTTGAGTTATTAATTATCTTCTTCTTATGGTGCCTATCCATTACGGATGTTGGACACTAACATGACTATTCTGACTTTGTTGACTGCTGCCCTGAAAAGTCCGGTAGTGGTTAAGTTAAACCATTTTCGCAGGTTCTGCAGCCAAAATATTATTCTTCGTCCTGGACCTCCTTTCCCATGCACTTTACCTTGAAGTATGGTCCGAAGTAGGTTGTATCGTTGTTTATTGTGCATTATATGGCCCAGGTATTCTAGTTTGCGACGTTTTATGGTTATGACTAGTTCGCGCTCTTTACCCATTCTATGTAGTACTTCTTCGTTGGTAACTCTGTCTATCCTAGAAATCCTTAACATGCGTCTATAGCACCACATCCCAATAGCTTCGAGTCTCTTCAGTGATGCTTCAGTTAAGGTCCATGACTCCACTCCATATAAAAGAACGGAGAATACCTAGTATTTTAGTAAACGAACTTTTATTTCCAATTTTATATCGTGGCTGTTAAAGATTTTTTTCATTTTGACGAAAGCTGATCTTTCCTTCTCGGTCCTTATCTTAATTTCCGTCGATTGGTCCCACTGTTTATTTAAGTTTGCACCTAGATAACAAAAGTTGATGATTTGTGTTACAGGTTGTTGGTTAACTAGTAATTGACCAGGTGGTATCCTATTTTTGCTTATAACCATGTATTTGGTTTTTTTGATGTTAAAATCAAGTCCAAATCTGCTACTTACTTCTGCCACCCTGGAGACAAGTATCTGCAGACCTTTAAGACTGTCTGCAAAAATGACAGTATCATCAGCGTATCTTATGTTGTTCAATCATTCTCTGTTTATATGTATTCCCTCGTCTATGTCCGTTAGCGCATATCTGTATATCTTTTGTTAACTGATCCTCAACTCTAACAGCTGCAGTTTGTTCGTTATAGATATTGTTTATTATACGGCGATCTCTGCTGTCTAGACCAATTAAATTTAATATTTTGATCAATTCGTCATGTTTTATTCTATCGAACGCTTTCTTGTAATCAACAAAACAGACATATACATCACAATTCACGTCTCTACATCTTTGAAAGAGAACTTGTATTGCGAAAAGTGCCTCTCAAGTACCCAATGCATTCCTGAAGCCGAATTGTGTGTTTGTCATTTGTTCTTCGCACTTTTTATATATTCTTTTATGTATAATTTTTAAAAAAGTTTTCAGGAGATGGCTCATAAGGCTTATTATTCGATAATCTTCACATTTTTTGGCATTAGGTTTTTTAGGGATTGTTATAAAAGTTGATCTTAGCCACTGTTGGGGTATTTTTCCGTTTATTAATTATACTCGTAAAAATTAATTTAGGTCGTTTTCCATTGTCTTCCTCAATATATTTTTTTTCTGTTAGGTTTACTCTTGGGAAATGAATAGGATGTGTAAGAATTTATGATTATTAAATAATCAAAATGAAGAAGAGCTTGATTTGGGATATGAATTCGCTTTCTGAAAGAATTGAGAGATAATCATGTCTGGCGAGGGCAGGGTCGCGTCCATGTAATAGATTTGTCTTATACTACTGGGATCGTATAAGTATATCCATCCGCTATCATGATAGCGACAGGGACAGATATACCATTACTAAATGTGAAAAAGTATTCGAAAATTATTTAGTAAAGAAAACATTTAAAAACTTCGAAGAAGATATATTTATTTCCTTTACTTTTTACCTCTTGGTAAAGTTTTTCTTTTGTGTTTATTTACATTTTTAAGATTGCTTAATTTTTAGTCCACAATGAGTTTCTTCTTTGGTGTTATTATTTCTAATTTCTCTTATTTATGACCATATATAATATGCTATCAGCTTTTAGTGGCTTAAAACATGTACACCTAGACACTGATGATGGAACATGGTTTCCGAAAACATTTTCTCTTCATGACATAGCCCGTTTGGGTTTTTAATTTATATATACCTTTTATAAAGGATTTTTACTTAATTTTTTTTTAAATTTGAATAGCATATGCATTTATAAAGAAACCCACAAATATGCTGCATATATATGCACATACATTTCGCATATAATCCAGTCTCTAATAATAATACATAAACTGAAACAATTAATCCTGATGAATTAAAAAACCATGCTACTTAAAACCCATCCTTTACCAGCCCATTTTGCATTTCTGACAGACGCGTACAAAACATTAGTAATTACAAATTTAATATCACGAAATACTCATAACAATTTAGAGTTGAAGTTGGACATGAATTATTGTTGGAAAGTCCTGACATTATATTTGAAAATAACTGTCAAGTGTATATCACCAGTACGTAATGAAATTTTCTGGCTTAAAGTTCATATCATTATACTTGCTGTCTTTGGTATAGCAGTTTAAACATCAGTGTCTGTTAGTTTATTAAAAAAATAATAAATAAACAAGTTATTGGATGAGAGACATGTTTTAAGATAAAAAATTACACTGCAATATTTATCAGAGTTTAAGATCTGACATAGATACCGTAAAACTACTATAAAGCTCATATCGCTGCTTTCGAACAAGACTGACACAATTCAAAATTTCATGTCTTTGTTATCGCAATTTAAACTGCAATATTTATCAAACTTTAAGATCTGACATAGATACCGTAAAACTATTATAAAGCTCATATCGCTGCTTTTGAACAAGACTGACACAATTCAAAATTTCATGTTTTTGTTGTCGCAATTTATGATAAATAATATGTTTTTAGACTAGTATTATATAAGATAAAATCAAAATTTCTTTTGTTTATAATTAAAAGCTATGTTGTGAGGCCACAAATTTATAAAATTGATTTATTGTTACTGTAGTCTAAATAAATATTTTTTTCAATAGTTTTGTCTTATGTAACAATCATTTTATTAACCAGCTTGGTTCGAAAACACCAAGAAAAATTGTTTTAGTTTAATAAAAATCATATTTCTTATTTTTTATGAACTAAAACATTAATATGAAAAAATCATTTAATAGGAATTTGCTGAATCTGTTAAATTGTATAAATTTGTTAGTGACATAGCTATGACTAGTGTGAAATGGATGTTAGCTTTATTGCTAAAATTGCTGCTTGATAAGATTATCTATTTTAAACATTACCTTTAAACGCAAATAACTTGAAAATTACTTACTCTATCGCATTGAGACAAAAGAATATTTATGTAAAAAGTAACGAAGAATATAAAAAACATGCTAAAATGAATATTACCATAGTGTCAAGTTTAAACAAAAAATATGGTATTAAAAGAATGGGCTAAAATCATTTTAGAATATTTGTAATAAAACACTCTGTATCTCAGTAAGGAAGAATATTTTATTTAAGTGTTTTGGGTTAAATCTACGTATTTTGTGTTAAGAATATTACAGTTACTATATTGACAATTCTTAAAGCAACACCCTGTATAAGTTAAAAATACAAAGATACCTCTGTAGTTTTTTTTGTACATGTATAAGTTTTTTATGACTTGGACTGCTTGAATAAGGGAATATGGGAAATATAAGTAGTTCTTCTTAAATAAAATACTAGTAAGGTTGGTTGCCTACTTTCTAGTACACAAACTTTGCAACATTTTTCAGTAAAATTGTATTTATAATACATTAATTTCACGAATTTGTCACTATTATGTATTGGAATGAAAGCCTTGACTTAAACGCTCCGATGTATTAAGAAAGTTAATAGCAAATTATTCCAATATTTCATAAAAGATCGAAGACAAGCAAATATATGGTTTTAACCGTATATCCATTGTACAGTGAATTAAATAAATATACCATTATTAGTGCAAAAATACAGGAAAATTACAAATTCTATTGTTACTGAATTGTAGTCGTAAATATAATTAGCATTCGAATTAACAATTTAGGAATTCATATTAATTTCTAAAGAAAAATGGAGAAATGAAATAGACGCATCTAACCATTGTTTAGGATACTGTCTAGTTAATAAAGGAGGACATTTAGAACACTTGATTGGACATTAAGTTATTAATGTAGTAAACTTTTTATAATTATGTTAAATTTAACTGTACCTAGTTTGAATCAAAAAAATTATTGAGACGATCAGGCGTTGGCTTTTTAAGATGTTCCTAACTATATAAAATCGAAAATATTGTATTGCATTGAAGTGGAGATTGCAATAAAGGTTTAATATACAATAATATCATAAAATGGTAAATATGACCACGTTACAGACATCAAATTTCAAATCTTCATATCGCAAAATAGGTGTATCCCTTTTTTTGTATAATTCCGACCATTCGTTTAAGAGATAATTAGCCGTTTTCAGACTGTTGGTCCCCTCTGAATATATACTATGATAGTTTAAATGAGTAAAGAGAGAATATTCAATTTAAAAAAGGAGATCGAGAAAAGGAAAGAAAAAATCGACATTAATAAACTACAAAATCCCGACATTGCAAATGTATACCGACAGCAAATAGAAGATCAAATAAGGATAGAAATCTTAGAAGCAGAAGAAGACATTAACCAACTATGGGCAAATATACGAGATATTGTGTTACAGAAATCCGTTGAAATATTGGGCAAAACCAAGTCAGAAAGAGAAATTATTGGTTTGATCATGAGGGCTAAATGGCCTCAAATAGAAAGAACGCAGCATATAAAACCATCGACGCACGTTGTACACGGTGAATAAAAAGAAGAGTATAGATGTCTTAGAAGAAAGGAAAAACGTATCCATCAACGTAAGAAGAGGGAATACGAACAGAATACTCTCAATAAGATACAAAGTTTATTCGATAAAAATGAAACGAGGAAATACTGCAAATCCTTAAATAATAACCGTCGAGAATTTAAACCAAGAATAAAAATTTACAAAGACACTAACGGACAAATTAAACATAATAAAAACTCAGTTCTTAACAGATGGGCACAACATTTCATGAATATTTGAATAATCAAAGAGAGGAAAATGCAATACTTGGGTCATGTGTTGAGAGGCGAAAGATATGAGTTACTTCAAGTTATACTGGAAGGAAAAGTACAGGGCAAAAGATCAGTAGGAAGACGCCAGAACTCGTGGCTGAAAGACCTGAGGAGATGGTTCGACCGCTCATCCGCAGAGATCTTTCGCGCAGCAGTTTCCAAAACTACAATTGCCATTTGGATCGCCAACCTTCGAAAGGAGACGGCGCAATGAGAAGAGAAGACAACATTTCAGCGAACATCTAAATATAAACGATATTGAAGGAGGTTAAAACAGAGACAATCAACAAAATCTACATCTTCAACTACACAGTGAAGACCCAACAAGAGAAGAAGCGTCAAATGCCATCCTAAAACTCAAAGACAATAAAGCCCCAGGAATCGATGAAATCTGTTCGGAAATGTATAAAAAAAAGATGGTGAACTTTTGAACTTTTTGCAGCAATCCATAAACTAATAGTACTTATATGGCAGAATGAATTGGTACCAGAAGAGTGTTGAAAGGCTATGTCCGCTAAGTGGCTATGTCCATTCCATAAGAAGGGTGATCAACTGGAGTGTAAGAACTATAGAGGCATTACTATTTAGATCTACGTATACAATTTTCGGCAATTTACTGTTTGAAAGACTTAAACATTTTACAAAGGATATTGTTGGTCAATATCAATGCGGATTTACTGCTGGAAAGTCAACTACACATCAAATTCATGTACATAGGTTGATTCTAGAAAAGTCACTAGAATATAAAATAGATACACACCATCTCTTCGTCGACTTCAAAGCAGTCTATGACAGTGTGAAAAGAACTGCATTGTATAATACAATGATAGACTTTGAGATCCCACCAACTAACATAAGTTAGTTAAGTTAACCCAATTAACAATGCAAAATGTAAGCTCGTGCGCTAGAATTAAAGGAGAAAACTCTACGTTCATTGACATTAAAACTGGTTTAAGACAGGGGGACGCGCTGGCGTGTCTCCTCTTTAATATTGCCTTAGAAAAGGCAATCAGACAATTAAATATTAGAATGAATAAAACTATTTTCAATAGATCGACGCAAATTTTCCCATTAGCTGACGATATAGTTATAGCGGGCAGAAGTATAAGAGACATGGCGCAGTGTTTTACAAGGCTTGCGGACGCGGCAAGTGAATTAGGACTTGTGGTAAACGAGGAAAAAAACAAATATATGTTGATTTCTAAAAACCCCTGAAATATCCAACAGAGAATTCAAATTAACAAGCATACCTTTGAGCAAGTCAAGGAATTCACATATCTTAGATCGCTAGTAAACGCAATAAACACGGCAAGCTACGATATAAAAAGACGTATAGCAAGCAAACAGACCTGTTCAGTCTCCAGAAACATTTAAAAAATAAAAATATAAAACGTGCAGTAAAGTTCAATATATACAAGATCTTAATAAGACCGGCTTTGATATATGGGGCTGAAACGTGGACCTTATCTCAAAATGATGAAAGACTTCTTGGTATTTTTGAGAGAAAAATTCTTAGAAAGATTATTGGGCTGTAAATAACATACAACTTTAAACGATATCAGTTATACACCTATCCAGATATTGTAAAATTCGTTAAAGTGCAGAGAACTAGATGGGCTGGATATATTGCTAGGATGTCAGATCACGAATACACGAAGAGATTAACATTTTCAAAACCAAAGAGCACAAGAGCTAAAGGACGATCACGAAGGAGATCAATTGATGATGTGGAAAAACACCAACAGATTCTAAGAGTCAAAAGATGAAGGGAAGTTGCCAGGAAGATACATAACGGATTGTCGAGCCACTTACGATGATGATGAGTTTAAATGACTGCTAAATATTGATTCTATTTTTATGAACTTTCTATAATATTTTCAAAAATGAAGATGAAAATGAAACTCGTTTTTATATTTTGATAATTTAGATTGCCAAGAGAATATCGGTTGCTCTTCGTCTAATTATTAATCAGCTACCCGTATATATAACAGTGTGTTACGTGATAGGCATTGTAGATAAAAAAAATAAGTTTTGAAATAAATTAAAGTCTCAAATAAATTTATTTGTTTAATATTATACAATTCGTTTATTATTAAGCGACCTTCTTGAAATGTGTCACAATTCTACACTATGCTTTTAATATTGGCCTTCTACATTTATATATCTGCACCAAGATACTATACAAATACAATAAAACCAAGAATATACAAAGTCTTTATTTGTTTTCCAGGTGAACGGCCATTTCCTTGTAGTTGGGAAGGCTGCGGAAAAAGGTTTGCAAGATCAGATGAGTTAGCCCGACATACACGAACCCACACCGGAGAAAAGAACTTTGCCTGTCCCGTCTGTAATAAAAAATTCATGAGAAGCGACCATCTCAGGTAAGCAAAGAACGCAAAGTCGTTTGCCTAGATTTCCCTTATTTTTCAGCATCATAATTATTTTGTGGTCATTTGACATAAAAGATGCAGCTGATATAATATGAAAGGTGGTAACTAATTCGAGGAATTAATATGTAGGTCGTAAATAAAAATAATATTTATATATTCATCGTATAGATGCGATGATTATGTAATAATAAATAAATAATATTTTTTAATTTCTAATATCTCGCCGCTTATTTAAATTTAAAAGATAAAATTAATTTTAAAAGGCTTTGATTTTAAGAATAATAATATTAAAAATAGTATTATTTACCGGGTGTACCATAATAGACCAGAGCGAATCTGCAAAAAAAAAAAACGAATAGTTAGGTGATAACTTCAGTAAAAATAATTTACTTACCCTTCCTCCCAAATAAGTCGGGAACATTAATAAAAAAATTTAAATATTTAAAAATTACTAAAAACATCGATTTCTTTCTACTTTCCTCCGTTATAAGTTATAAACAATAGAATTATAATTGTTAAACCATTATCTTTTTCTTTCGGAACTTTTTCTCGATAAAAATTTTCGTATCTTCAAGATATTGGATTTTTTAGTCCGACGTAACTCGAACGTAACGTAACGATTGACGAAAAGCAAAAACGATGGAAAGAATATATGGAAGAGCGCTTCGACGACGAAAAAGGAAACCTACAAGACATATATTTCGAATACAGAGAAACAAGTATAGAAATTACAAAGGAAGAAATATTGTATGCAGTTAAAACACCAGAGAACTAGAACACCAGAAATAAAAAAAGTCCTGGGTCAGATCAACTGCCCATTGATATCCTTAAAATAATAGAAAATGAGTACATGAATGTCCTCTTAAAGCTCTTTAATGAAATTTATCAGTCGGGTGACATACACAATGAATGGTTGACCTCAACATTTATTTCTCTTCCAAAAAAAGAAAAATGCTAGAGAATGCACTGACCTCCACACCATAAGCCTGATGTCTCACACACTTAAAATATTTTTAAAGATCATCCATAAACGCATTTACCAAATACTTGATAGGAATGTTGAAGAAACCCAATTTGGATTCCGTAGAGGCGTAGGTACCCGTGAACCGTGAAGCTCTCTTTGCATTCAACGTACTAATCCAGAGATGCTCGGATGTAAACCAAGATATGTACGTATGTTTTATAGATTACAACAAGGCTTTCGATAAAGTCCGCCACAAAGAGCTAATGGACGTCTTCAAAGCAAAACAATTACAATACAATGACCTTCGAATTATAACAAATCTATATTATAAATAGCAGGCACACCTACGCATTAATGAAGACACATCAGAAGAGTTTGAAATTAAAAGAGGAGTGCGACAGGGGCGTATTGTCACCACTACTATTCAATGCATACTCTGAAGAAATTATGAAAAGAGCTCTTGAGGGAGAAACAGCAGGAATAAAAGTCAATGGAACACCAATTAACAACATTAGATATGCGGATTAAAAAAGCCAGAAACTCTTTCAACAGCCTTAAGAAGATTCTCTGCAACTTATCTTTAATACGCATGAGAATTCTTAGATATTACGTCTTTAGTGTCCTTCTCTATGGAGTAGAAAGCTGGAGCTTTACAGAAGATACCATTAAACGATTAGAGGCATTTGAAATGTGGTGCTACCGACGTATGTTGAGGGTCTCATATATACACCACACAAGTAACATAACTATTCTCCAGAGGCTAAGAAAAGACAAAGAAATTATTAAAACCATAAAAAAAAACAGAAAATTGGCTTACTTCAGCAACATCATGCGTAATGATAAATACCGACTTCTAAAATTGATTCTACAAGGCAAGATTGAGGGTTAGAGAGGCCCTGGATGTAGAGTTATATCCTGGCTGGCCAATCTTAGGAAGAGACTGGTCTAACGTCAACTGATTTATTTCGAGCTGCTGTGAAGATGGGTCAATGTGGTCGCCAACATCTCTAGAAGAAAGGCACATTTAAAAGAAGATATGCGGACGATACTATTATAATAGGAGACAACCTCCAAGACCTCCAAAAGCTAATGAACAAGATAGTTGAGTATGAGTATCATTAATAAACATTAAGAAAACTAAATTTATGAGGATATCAAAAACCCAAAATAATAATAAAATCCTGACAATTAACGGTAAAACTTTAGAATAAGTTAAAAACTACAATTATCTTGGCACAATAATTAATCACACAAACGATTATTCCAAAGAAATCAAAGTTCGAATAGAGAAAGCACGAACAAACTTCAATAAAATGAGAAAAGTACTTTGTGCAAGAGAACTGAAATTAGACTTGAAAGTTAGGCTGGCAAGGTGTTATATTTTCTCCACTCTGCTTTACGGGATAGAAGCATGGACACTTAACGCGTCTACTATATAAATGTTGGAAGCATTTGAACTGTGGATGTATAGAAGAATCCTGAAGATATCATGGACCGAGCATGTAACAAACAACGAACTCATGAGAAAAGTCAACAAAATAATGGAAATATCGGAAACCATCAAGACACGAAAGCTGCAATACCGGACGCATGCTATGCGTAATGAAAGATACAACATACTTCAATTAATTATACAAGGGAAAATCCAGGGCAAGAGAAGTGTACGAAGGAGATGAATCTCATGGTTGCGTAACTTGAGGGAATGGTACGGGTGCACATCAATCGAACTATTCAGAGCGACAGCATCTACATAAGATGAGAATAGATATGATGATTGCCAACCTCCGTCGCGGAGATGGCACGTAAAGGAGAAAAAAGAACTCGAAAGAGACATCTAAAAAACGCATTACGAAATGCCGGAGATGCTTTATTTTGTTAGAAATCGATTAATTTATTTATATTTCAGTCGTCAAATATAAAAATGCCACTGAAACTCTAAAAATCATACGAACGAGCTGAATTTTTTTGAGAATATCAATTTTGGGATCCCATAAAATATGCAAAAAATGTACTATTCCTACCTCTCGTCTTCTCCCTAAAACCAACGTCCCTCGTAGGGAAAAAACGGAATAAATTGTTTTACCAAAAATCTATGTGTCGTAGAAAATAATATTTTAAATAAAAAATGTAGCTGAGACAATTTTAAACAAAAATGTCCATTAGCACTTTTTGTGTAAAATAACCGTTCTCTTAAAAATATCGCTTTAAGCGAAGCGGCTAGCTGAATTAAAAAACTCTCATAACAAACAATCTTCTTTTTCTAGTGCCATCTCCACTAATGAAGGTTGGCTATCATCACCATCAATCGCGCCCACTGCTAGACATAGGCCTCCCTCAGTTCTTTCCAGTGTTCTCTAAACTGGGCCGCTTGTAGCCAGTTTCCCGCTACACGTTTTATATCAGCGGTCCATCTAGTCGGTGGTCGTCCTCGGTTTCTTTTACAGTTTCTGGGCCTCCCTTCCATAATACGTCTTGTCCACCGTCCATCATGTGTTCTGGCTAAGTGCCCTGTCCAGTTCCACTTAAGCGTCGTGGTTCTTTCGATGACGTCCTGAACTCTTGATCTTTGCCTGATTTGTTGGTTTGTTATGTGGTCTTGAAGGCTCACGTTCAGCATTGCACGCTCCATGGCTCGTTGTGTAACTCTGAGTTTATTCGCAGATTTTTGCGTGAGTGTTAAAGTCTCTGCTCCATAAGTTTGTACAGTCAAAACACATTGGTTATAAACCTTTCGTTTGAGACACACGGGAATTTAACTTTTTAGAATATTGCTTAATTTGCCAAATACTGCCCATCAAGCCTATTCGCCTCTGTATTTCATGTGTTTGATTGTCTCTGCTTATTTTGATCTCGTGTCCCAGACATTTGTAAGTGTCTGTTTGTTGTATGGTATTATTGTCTATAGTTATATTTCCACTCATTACGAGATTTGTCATAAGTTTAGTTTTCTCAAAGTTTATCTTTAATCCTGATCTTTCAGACAGACTTTTAAGCGAATGTATCATAGAAACTGTATCCTGTAAGTTATCTGCGATTAATACAACATCTGCAAACCTTAGATGATTTAATCTTTCTCCATCTAGATTGATGCACATATCTTGCCATTGAGTGTTCTTAAATATTGACTCTGAGAGCTGCCATGAACAATTTTGGTGAAATATTGTCTCCTTGTCTAACTCCTCGACCTAAGCTGAATTTTTCTGTGTCTTCATGTAGTCGTATACTTGTCTGGGTATACGACTACACGTACCTACACTACAAGGTTGGCTATAACCATTGCAAATTTGTCTCTATCTTCTACTTTTCTTACGAGCGTCTGTGTGTTTAACCCGGTCCAGTCGCAAATGTTTTCAGCCAGGATATTTGTCTTCTACTAGGATCCCTTTTTCCTTCGATTTTACCCTTCATAATCAGCTGCAGCAACTCGTGCTTATCAGTTCTAAGTATGTGCCCCAAATATGCTGTCTTTTGCCTTTTAATGGTGGTCAAAAGTTCTCTGTCTTTTTCCATTCTGTGCAACACCATTTCGTTCGTAATATGATCGGTCCATGGTATCTTCGACACCTAAAGAGGAATAGAGTGGATATAACATTTTACCATCCGATATAGGATTTGCAGATTGAGTTTTTGGTTATTTCAGAAATTTCCTCTTGATTGCTCTATTCTTGAGCGAATTTCTGATTTCGGATTCAGATCTTCCGTTATCCAGACTCCTAAGTATTTCATTTTTTCCACTTCCTCAATATTTTTATTTTTTATCTGGATCCTTGTAATGACTTTGCCCCTCTTACTGATAACCATGCTTTTTGTTTTTTTTATGTTTATTGTTAAACCAAACTGTTCCCCAGTATCACAAATTGTGTTTAGTAACGTCTGCAGGTCTGTCTCACTTTCAGCGCTAGTGACTGTATCGCCAGCATAATGGATGTTATTGATATTTTCACCACAAACAAACAATCTAAAAGATTTAAAACTGATTTTTTCGATTACACAAGTGCGTTTTTCTAAACTACACTACTTTAGATACAAATTTCACCCAATGCCGTTTTAGTGGAAGTATGATCCGTGACGTGCAATCATTTGTAATGTGGAAGTTAAAACTCTTTTCAAGCTAGGATAGCAAGCTAGATATCCCAGTATCCTAGCCTGAGTTACTATCCTGGCTTGGCGCATGCCAGAACGGTTTACATCTTCCTAGGAAATTTTCAGCCAGTAGCTAGTGCTATTGCGAGATCAATAGATCAACAAATATACTGAAAATGGTAAATATTTCTAAAAAAAAAACAATGTTCGACTACAACAGTTACTTCGAAAACTGTGTCAAATTGCATTAAATCAATTAATAGAAGCTTTATTGGAAAAACGCGTTTGGATAAGACCATGGATTTTAAAAAGGAATGAATGTGGATCATCCACACTGGTTTTAAAAGAACTTCGCAATGAAGACTTAAAAGAGTATATCATTATTTTGCGAATGATGCCAGATGTATTTGATATTCTGTCCAGTCTTTGGTGATGCCAAAAATTTAACGACACCATACCATTATGAGAGAGGCTTTATCAGCAAGAGTAAAGTTGGAGATCTTTCATTTGGCATTAATTACAGAAGACAATCACTTTTATCGGATTTCAAGGTGTTCCAGATTTAAATTCATACCAGAAGTATGCGAAGAAATCTTCAAGGCATTGAAAGAAAACATGAAGTGCTAATAATAACTTTATATTTGTATTTATCACAAAATTACAAATAAGATAATAAAAAAATTATATACTGCGGAATGCTAAAGCAATGGGATTCTTATTGTCCTGGCGTAAAAAATCTAAATTAATCTCGTGGATTGGATTTTATTGTTGATAATTATTAGCTTCACTTTCTGTAATTATTGTTAAATCCGACTTTCCTGACGTAAGTGAAAATGGTACAGTATTAATTTTTGTCTGTGAATCTGAAGAGCAATGACTACTAGGCGTCTGGTGTGTAAATGTCGTGTTTACGTAGTTCAGATCTTTCAGGCGAGACTGAGATAATATGGCATTGATTTTGTGCCGAGTCATAATAGCTCGTGTAATAGATAACATTTTCAGATAGCTACTCACAAAGTTTCCAAAAATATCATGCTCATTTTCTTGTGGTATAGAATGCTCACCCGTAGATGTACTATTTAAATCATTCTTCATCGACTTAATTTTCGTAACCAAAGATGCACTTCTGAAATTTTTCAATTTTTTGAAGTTGAAGCTGACATTTTATCGTTTGATCTACTAGTAGTTTTCGCAGTTGGCGTCGCAGATTCGTTGCCTTGTGGTTTATTACCTCTCGCAGATATAGATGGTCGTGATGAACAATTTTCAGAATTTGAAACGTTTTCACTGTGACTACTATTGTCATTGTAGCTCTTTTCAATATTATTTTCTTTGCTATTTTCAATATTCATCATCATCACTGGCTCGACAACCCTTTTTGGGTCTTGGCCTGTTCCAGGATTCTTCTCCATTCTGATCTGTTTCGTGCTTTTTTTCTCCAGTTTTTTATTTTTAAGGTTGTTATATCATTTTCTATTTGTTCTAAGTATCTCAGTTTCGGTCTTCCTCTTGTTCTTTTTCCTACTGGCATCTGTTTGAATATTTTGTTTGGTATTGCGCCTTCTTCCATTCTTTCTACATGTCCTATCCAACGCAGCCGTCCTATTTTAATGAATGTTATAATATCCGGATCCTGGTATATTTTGTATAGTTCAGAGTTGTATCGTCTTCGCCATATTCCGTTTTCTTTTGTGCCCTTATATATGTGTCGCAAGATTTTTCTTTCGAAGGTGGCTAACAACGTTTCCTCTCTTTTAGTGAGTGTCCAGGTTTCTGAGCCATATGTGAGTACCGGTCTTATTAGGGTTTTATATATTTGGCATTTTGTCTTTCTTGCGACGTTATCTGATCTTAGGTGTCTAATTAAGCCATGGTAACATTTATTTGCAATAAATATTCGCCTCTTCACTTCCTCCGTAACGTTATTATCAGACGTGACTAGGGATCCCAAGTATATAAAGTTTTTTACCCCCTCTATGTTGTATTCTTCTATTGTTATATTTTGTGGCTGCCTTATTTCTGCGTTTTTACTTACCTGCATATTATTTTGTTTTGGGCTGATTGATTTTAAGACCACTATTTTGTGCAGCTCGTTCTATTTGGTTGTATGCCTCTATCATTTCTCTTCTTGATCTTGCGATTATGTCAACATCATCTGCAAATGCTAGTATTTGCACGCTTTTATTATTAATTGTTCCTCGTGTATTGACTGTTGTGTCCATCAGTATTTTCTCGAGTACGATGTTGAACAAGATGCGTAATAGAGCGTCTCCCTGGCGTAGTCCCTTTTTCACATCTATTGTTTCCGTTAATTCATTTTGTATCCGGATTTTACTTTCTACTTTTAGAGATTCTTTTATCAGTTCTATTAGTTGTGTTGGTATATTAAATTCTTTCATTGCTTTTATTAAGAATTCTTGGTTTATATTCTCATATGCGCTTTCAAAGTCTATGAAGAGATGATGTGTGTCGATGTTATATTCACTTGTTTTTTCGAGGATCTGTCGCAGAACAAATTGTTGACTATTGTTGAATCTATTGTTGACTTCTGTCTACAGAAGCCACTTTGGTGTTTGCCAACTATTTTTTCAGCGTATGGTCTAAGTCTTTCATAAATGACATTGGACATTATTTTGTATGCTGCATTCAGCAGCGTGATTCCACGGTAGTTTCCACATTCTAACTGATTTCCTTTTTTATGTAATGGTACAATAATACCGCTATTCCACTCCGTTGGTAGCTGTTTATTTGACCATACCTTTGTTATCAATTCATGTATTGTTTTTTGTAGTGCGTCTCCTCCTTCCTTTAGTAACTCCGATGCTATTTGGTCCGATCCCGGTGCTTTATTGTTCTTTAATTTTTCTACTGCTGCTCTAATCTCGGCTATTGTTGGTGGAGTCTTTTCTCTGTTGTCTGCTTGGTCTAATGGTATGTCAGGGGTCGTCTCTCTCCGATCTCCTTCAAACTCTTCCGTCAAATGTTCTGTCCATCTACTTAGTATCTCTTGCTGTTCTGTCAATATATTACCTTCCCTATCTCTACACATCGTTGTTCTCGGTTTGAAGTCTTTTCTGCTTTTGTTTAGTCTCTGATAAAATTTTCTTGTCTCTGTTGATTTACTTAGTTCTTGTAGTTCTTGAAGTTCTTTGTTCATATATTCTCTCTTTTTTCTTCGGTGAGTTTTCTTTTCTTCTTTGCGTAGTCGTTTATATTCTTCCTCTGCTTGTCGGGTTCTGTGCCCTGTTGCATCAGTAAATATGCTCTGTTTTTTTGTCTGTGATGATCTGACATTCTTTGTCAAACCAGTCATTCGTTCTTGTTTTTATTTCTCTACCTTTTATGCCTAGTACTTCTTTAGCTGCCTCTTTTATGATGTCTCTGCATTCTTCCCACTCTTTATTTAGGTTTTCATGTGTTATTCTGTTTTCTAGTTTGTTGATATTTATTATTATTTTCAATATTGGCTTGGCTCAATAGGCTGTTACCTTGCTCTTTATCTATTGCTGATTATTAAATGTACTACAACAATAAAATAAGAAACGCTTTAGTAATAATTATAATAAATAGGTATGTTATAATTTTTTATATACCAAATAATGCCGAAACATGGGCGGAAATAGAAAATAGATTTAGAAAAAGGTGGAACTTTCCTTTATGCTATGGTGGCATCGATGAAAAACATATTCAAATTATTGCTCTTGGTAATAGTGCTTAATAAATAAAGAAAATTATAAGTTTGGGCAAAGTTAATTACAATATTAAGCGGGGTGTACAGTTGTGTTCTAAGTAGTGGTTTTGTTTCCATGAAAAAAATATAAATTTTAGTCTTAATTACGGCAGAACTAATAAATTAGAAAGAGATTATGAGTAGAATCGATAGAAGTGGAGCACTTAAGAAGAGAACGTGCACGTGTCCGTGGGAAAATATGAATACTTATATGTATTCAGAGCGATAAAAAATAATTTTTAGACAAAGGGTTAACGTGAAAGTAGAGAACTGTCAAAAGTTTTAAATTTAGGAAAATTAAAATGCTGCAAATGTATCTAGATCCAATAGCTTATAAGAATTATCGCAATGAAGAGCCAGACAAAAATTCATGATGTAATGCATCAACAAGTGCAGAATCTGAGTAAGTGCGCGAGAGTGTATCTAAAGATCTCAAAACGTTTTTGAAGCAAAAAATTACACACGCATACCTACTTTCGGACAGTAATAGCCTCATAGTCGATCTATGTGCTACGTAGCATCCTCCATTCGTTAATTGAGTGTCTAAAATATCAAAGAAAACGTTCAATCAACAATCTACCAAATACTCTACCAGTTCTATTAGGAGAAAACTGTCCAGTAAAAAACTTATTAAATTAGCTAAGGTCAATCAATATTTTTTTACTAAATCTAAACTAATTATTAATTTTTGTTTACTAAGTAATTTCACTAATAACCTTTTAGTGGTCGCGGTACTTTGCTTTATTAAAAAAAAGTTAGAGCAAAAGTAACTTAAGAGCTTACAAGCATTAATAATAAAACACTAGTTATAATACAAGCCCACGCTTCAAAAATAAATTTAAACAGTGCCATTCGATACCACCTGTTATCTTCGATTAGCAAAAAATACCTAAATCACCTTTTTTTATAGCAAACACGCCAGACGGCATCCCAACTTCGATCCATCGGTGCTACGGCAGCGACGGGCCCCAAATCGAGCTTTCTCAATCAACAGCAGCGATGGAACACCCTCTGAAGTCCTCTCCGATTCAATGCCCAGTCCGTAACTAAAACACTTTTTGTTGGCCTTTGTTTCCTGTTAGATGAATACGTTATTTTATATCGTAGTGTGTATATTGTATGGATTTTTTTTGTGTAAATATCGATTCTAAGCGGGAGATTTAGAAGTAAAAATGTAGTAAAAGTACGCGTCCAATCATTTTACAGTTGTTTGAAGTTATTTTATAATTATATATTTTATTATTCATCAAATCATTTGAGGTTAGGTTATTTGATATTCGGACAAAGCGTGTTCTGAACAAAAAAACAGAACTCTATACTAACACAAATGGGCATAATTTTAGAAGTTTCTTCAAAAAGTTAACCAGGAGTTAGGGATATCTAATTTAAATTTATATCAAAATAAAACCATAAGGCGAGTTGACACGATCCAAGTGTACTTGGTTAGAGTCTGCTTGGACGTTGCGCGCGCAACACTTGGAAGCTACTTTGATCGTGTGACCTGTTCATCCAAGTACACTTGTATCAACAGGTTCTATCCAAGTTAAGTAGAACGCTGGCCAACTTTCTTGGATCCAAGTAGTGTGATATTGTAAAATTAAGATAGCGTTGGTGTCCAAAAATTTAAAACGAGAAGTAAACCCAAAAGGAAAATGATCTAAAAGGAAGAGTGAGATTTATTAAGTTATACCAAGATGAGGAAGCATTATGGAATGTACGGATAAAGGAATATAAAAATAAGGATGCTAGAAGTGCGGCATTTTTTCATTTTTCTGGATTTCAAGCGCATGTATTAACATATTAGCAACCACTAGAACGCCTTCCACTATCTTTACAATGGTTATTTGACATCCAAGTCATTTAACCATGGCAACCAACTTGGTACAAGTACACTTGTACAAGTCCACATGGTTCAGGTTGGAATCAAAGCATTCTTGGATCGTGTCAAGCCACCTTTACAAAAAAAGTGAAATTTTGGATGAAGTTAGTCTCTATGTTCGCCATTTTCAATTAAATTCTAATTAAAAATCCAGTCCAAGTTTTTCTCTACTGTCCCTGTGGAAATTCTCTTATTGTTAATAAAATGATAAATTTAACTTATATTTTGTGAACGGTTTAAAGAACGGAGAGATACCTGTAAGAAACTTGAAAAAATAGGAAGATATAACAACCTTGACAAAACCACAAACATTACATTATGTTTATAAATCCGGAGTACTGGCATGAAACAAGCATTAATACAAGGAACAAGAACGTCAATAAAAAGATAAACAATCATCAGAAAACTGGTGCTAAAACTGAGGAATGTAGAAAAAAACTAAACAAAAAATAAAAAAAAAATAATTAAATCACTTCATGTTGTGAACAAGCATGTCGTAAGCAGTACAATAAATGATTTAGAAAAATGTATAAAATTTCTTCTGTTTATTTGAGAACCTTTAACTTTGTTCGTTTTAAAATAATATTTTTATTTCTATTATCTTCAAACAGTTCCTCGACATGTTGTCATGTTTGTAGTTTTTCTTTTAAAACTGTTATTATTTTGTTAAGTGTGTTAATATAATGTATTTAATTAATCCAGTCCTTATTGTCCTGCTTAGTGTTTAATAATTCTATGTTTATTATGTTTACTATCCCATGTTTTTTGTAGCATCACAATTTCTTCACACTTTGTTTAATAAAAAGTTTCTTTTACCACTCTAATCTTACTTCTTATTTGTTGTGTTGCTTTATATTGTTGATCACCTTTACCTACCTTCCAAACCCTTTTTTTATATACGAGACGAAAGATTTCATCGGTCATCCACTCCTGGTTTGCTTATGTATTACATCTTTGGAGTAAAAAAGCAAAACACCATAAAAAAAAAACTTAAATAAAAATGTTGCCCTGATTTAAAATAATTGAAATAAGAGAACATATTGATTGCAGCCATATAAATTATGTAATATTTAATATTTTTCAATAGAGTACAACTATTTATAGATTATTTAAAAATCATACAAAATCATTTGTATATCTAGGATCGATTGCTTTTTTTTTTTAATTTTATTGAAACTTTCAAAATTACTCGTTTAGAGTCGATAATATAAATTAGCATTGTAGGGCAACACGACATTTGTTGTTCAGTAAATTATACACATAAAACTTAGATTCTTCGTTTCGTTTTTAACTGACGTACCAACAGTATTTTACCTATTTGCTGTTGCACCAGTGATTCATTTTCACCAATTTACAATTTGTTAGCAGTTTTTCACTGATCAAGCAGAAAATGGCAATAGGAGAATGGATATCCAAACCAGCGAATACAATAAAAAGCTTTTGTTTATATTTAAAGACAAAGATCTAGTAACTTCATTTTTAAGTCTGAAAACTCCAAAAGTGTTGCTAATAAACATCGATTAAAATTATAATTTTTAAAAAATATTCTATCTATCTTATCTTATTCATTCTCCTACAGGATGCAGTAGTTGTATCAAACAAATTGATTGTTGCAATGAGGTATATAAATTATATACTTAGTGACATTAGACGTGTTAATTTAGTTAACGACATGGTAGATTTATATCAAGAATGAAACGACTACGTTGTCAAGAATTTTTATTAACAAGTAATCAAAAAATAATAATGTATTCAGCTCCGTAGCTGAATACACTCCTGTATACGTCTAGACATTGACAAAATGAGATGATCGATGTCTGCTTGTGGCAACTTATTTCAAGAAACTTAAACTTCATGTATTAACTGTGCCAGAGTTTGTGGAGGAGAGACAAAGTGAACAGTCTCCTTTCCATCATATCCCATACATGTTCGATAGGATTTAAATCTGGAGCACGAAGCGGTCACAGCAAAATATTAACGCCAGTTTCTTGAAGTCCATAGTTTGATGCGAGATAAGGCAAGGCAAGTAAAGTGGTTTGTAAAATGTCATCAACATAACGCGCAGCTGTCATATTGCCTCGAATAAACACAAGTGGTGCTCGGCTAAATATATTGAAGATCTTTTCATGGACACAAGAACGGAACCAA
Organism: Diabrotica undecimpunctata; assembly: GCF_040954645.1. Classification (NCBI taxonomy): domain Eukaryota; kingdom Metazoa; phylum Arthropoda; class Insecta; order Coleoptera; family Chrysomelidae; genus Diabrotica; species Diabrotica undecimpunctata. The sequence continues at coordinate 147,268,746 of NC_092805.1, read as the reverse complement.
CACAAATTGATGAGGAAGCTCCAATAATATTAAAATCTGAAGTCCAAGATAAGCCCTTGGGCCAGATAAAGTTTATATCAAGCTGATTAAAATTATAGACGAAGACAATTTAAGTGCAATAACTATAGGCTTTAACAATATATACAAATCTGGTGAGATACCTACAGAATGGCTGCTATCGACCTTTGTTCTGCTACCAAAAACCCCAAACACTGTAATGACTATAGATTAATTAGCTTAATTTCACACTTATTAAAAGCATTTTTAAAGATTATACATGCAAGAATATTCAGAAAGTGCAAAGCGGTTATGAGTAATAGACAGTTTGGCTTTCGTAACGGCTTCGGAACAGTCGAAGCTCTGTATAGTTTTACAACTCTTGCTCAAATGTCGAGACCAACAAAAACATTTTTTAGTCGCATTTATAGACTATGAGAAAGCTTTCGACAAGGTTAAACATAACATTCCCATGTAATGTGTAAAGAGAAAAGGACTCAACAAAAATGGCATTAACATAGTGAGAAATCTCTACTGGAACCAACAGGGTGTGGTAACATTAGATGGAAATAGCACGGATGCGCAACAGGTAAGTAGAGCAGTGAGACAGAGCTGTGTACTTTCACCATTACTATTTAATATATATTTCGAAGAGTTATTTACGCAAGCACTTGAAAACTGTACAGAAGGGATCAAGATAAATGGTGAAAACATAAATAACATCCGTTATGCTGACGATACAGTCATTATCGCTGAAAGTAAGACAGACCTGCAGACGTTACTAAACACAATTTGTGATACTGGGGAACAGTTTGGTTTAACAATAAACATAAAGAAAACAAAAACAATGGTTATCAGTAAGAGTAGCAAAGTCATTACAAGGATCCAGATAAAAAATAAAGATATTGAGGAAGTGGACAAAATGAAATACTTCAGGAAGTAGAATCTGGATTACGGAACATCTGAATCCGAAATCAGAAATTCGTCCAAGAATAGAGCAATCAAGAGCAGCCTTTTTGAAGATGATGAAATTTCTGAGTAACCAAAGACTCAATCTGCAAATCCGATATCGGATGGTAAAATGTTATATCCAGTCTATTCTTCTTTATGGTGTCGAAGCCTGGACTGTTAATGTTGACTTAATAAGAAAACTGTAAGCTTTTGAGATGTGGCTTTTTAGGAGAATTTTAAACATACCATGGACCGATCATATTACGAACGAAATGGTGTTGCACAAAATGGAAAAAGACAGAGAACTTTTGACCATCATTAAAAGACGAAAGACAGCATATTTGAAGCACATACTCAGAAATGATAAGTACGAGTTGTTGCAACTGATTATGAAGGGTAAAATCGAAGGAAAAAGGTGTCCTGGTAGACGACAAATATCCTAGCTGAAAAACATTCGCGACTGAACCGGGTTAAACATACAGACGCTCTTAAGAATAGCAGAAGATAGAGACGAATTTGCAATGGTTATAGCCAAACTTTATTAGTGGAGACGGCACTAGAAGAAAAAGAAGGTGATCGGCTACCATAGGCAATAGCCCCCCAAACCATTACTCCACCTGTCCTGTGTACATGCCTTTCAGCAGCAAACCCGATATCTCGTCGCTCTCCATGGTAGCATCTTACCATCCTACGACCATCATGCATTCCTAAACAGAATCGTTATTCATCGCTGAATGCTACATTACGCCATTCTGCCACCTAATGCTGACGTTCTCTGCGCCCATTCACACGTTGATGACAGTGGTCCTCTGTCAAAGGAAGCACTAGTCGTGGGCGGAATAAAACCAGTCCAAAGGCTCGAATGCAGCGGTATAGTGTACGCATAAAGGTCTACCTACTACTCCAAACCATTGGTTATAAATTTGACGCGTAATAGCAAAACGGTCTCACAAAGCCGGTAATCTAAAGTGCCTATCTTGACGCTCTGTGGTACGCTTCGGTTGACCAGTTGATTCGTGTTCCTCTATCTTCGTCTGTCCACATACGACAGACACGCATAAACGTCATTGCCGTACAATTAACACGACTGCCAATTTCGCGATACGACAAACCCATATCTCTATACGCAATAATGCTACCCCTGTCAAAATCGCTAACATTAGGTGGTAATTTTGGTGTCTTCGAAATAGAGGCATTTTCTTACACTGAATACAATTAGAATGAGGAATACTAAAAATTTCTATACGAACCGGTTTTCACAAATCGGTCTATTCACAAAAAATTTAAAGATAAAACTTTATTTTCACAAAAAGTAGAAAAGATAAAACATTGGTATTGTTATCATAGCATGTTTTAAATATAGTGATTCTGTTGCCAAAAAATTAAGATCAGGAAATTATTCCTTCTGAGTGTAACACTTCTAATGTCACTGAGTATATACGTACATTAATTACCTTAATATATTTCTAATAAAATAACAGCAAATTGTTGTGTTCCTACATTGCTATATTTTCATTAAAAAATGTCCGAAACTATCCATCATCTGAAAAGAAAATACTAATTAAAATAGCAAAAATACCATTAAATCGTAGTAAAAATGTATGCCAAAAAGTTATTACCGACCCATCTGAAAATTAAAAACAAACACAACAAAATCAAATCATCTAAGAAATATACCAAATTGTTTATAAGAGTATTTTCGATATGAACACCGTTTTTAATTTTTAGATTATAAATATCAATATATTAAAAATATTACAAAATATTATTAATTTTATCTTTGGAATATTCACTCGTTTATTTTTTATATAGTATGAATACAGAAAATTCAAATATTACAATCAAATCAAAGAATTGTTTTTAGTTTTTTTGTATATAAATAATTTATAGTATCTTTGAATTCATTATAGAAAAGCTCACAGAAGACAAAACCAAATAGACTTTTTCTTTTTATTCCATTGTATGATATAAAATCATGTTTTAATTTTTTAAATATGTTTATATCTGGATTATGTAGTAATATCGTTTTCTATCATAAGTCTTAATTTTTCATTTTTCTCTTTTACCAAAAACCTGTTGGTAGAAAGTACCACAAATACAAGTACCTATATAATTATAATCCATTGACACAGGCACAATTTACATTTATATACAGGGATGAGTGCCTTAAGAACCGGCAAAATAACACAAAAGATAGAAAACATAATACGTTGTAAAATAAAAAGAGATACAAGTAGTAGAGGTGAGAAATTATCGATATAAACCTATAATTTACTTTACATTACAATATTGTAGATCTATCTATCTATATATTACATTATTGTAGATCTATCGAAAGTTTCCCACCTTTAGACGTTAGCTTATGAGCTGGTTGACTTCAGTCATAGTAATACGTATCACGTAATGTAAGTAAAAACAGTTCAAGTATTACGAGTATGTTTTTATCCAAAATTAAAGTATTGATCAATAATAAACTGTGATTTGAGACGTCGCATACACTCTTCTCAATACAGAATTATGATAGCTTGTTATTCTGTATTTATCAAATTACTACTAATTAAACTGTTTACTTACATTTGCTTTATTGCCTTCAATCAGTTTTTACTTTATGCGAAATTTAAAAAATGTTAACGTTCGACGTCATACTTGTAATATTATGACTGAAGTCAACTAGCTCATAAGCTAACGTCTAAAGGTGGGAAACTATCGATAGCCCTAATGTAATGTAATGTAAATTAGAGGTTTCTATCGATAATTTCCCACCTCTACTACTTTCATCTCTTTTTATTTCACAACGTATTATGTTTTCTATCTTTTGCGTTATTTTGCCGGTTCTTAAGGCACTCATCACTGTATACATTTTTAATACTTTTACATTGGGGACAATATTAGCTACAGTACACTTTTTGGAACACATGTTTTTTAAATTAAATTGTATAGCTTTGTGTTTCTTAAAAAGTTTAATACATTTTTATAGTTGTTAAACTGTTTGTTCGGGCTGTTAGGCCGTTGTCTTCTGAGATTAGTTCTCGACGTTTCGTCAACACTAGGGGTTGGCATCTTCTGGAGATGTTACTGCTTCGCTTGTAAGCTGAAACTGAAAAGCGAAGCAGTAACTTCTCCAGAATGGCTAAACACCTTTCCTGATGAGTATTTTAAAATCTTAGAAACAACCCCCGTCAAATATCGCAACTAACAACTGCACGCCAAAAATGATGATTAAGAGCCATTCCTATTGTATGGCTGATAACCCCTGAAGTACCTTCTGCGACATTTTTGCATAGCTCATCTAAATTCCTCTTGTGCACTTCTTAACACATCGTCCACATATTATATATGCCACCTTCTGAACCCCAGCTTCTTAGTAGTCCACTACTTCTCCACACATAACATCATTGATCACGTTTTATCCTACCTCCATTACTCCGAAAAAAAACAGGAGTCCCCTTTCTTGAAGAAGCGAAAAGCTTAAACAAGGTTAAAACTCTGGATTCAATAGTTTTAGTAGTGTTTCCTCATTGGCTCCCCAACTATAATTACCTAGTGATTAAAGAAGATTCATTTTTTGAAGGCAGCTGCCCTCAAGTTCTCGAATGTGTGACCTCCACGAAAGCTTTTATCGAAAATAATGCCGAGAAGCTTTATTTGATCTACTACTTGGAGAAAATTTCTATTCAGAGAAATGGTTGGAGATTGCGTGCTTTGTCTTTTGGTAACATGAATAACTTTGGACTTGGATGGGGAGAAGATAAAGCTGGATTAACCGGCCCAGTTGTTTCTCTTATTTACCGTGTTCTATAGTAAATGTTTGTGGTAGATGTGACCTTTCCATAGAAGTTCTAGTTTTCAAGAACAGACCCTTGTGAGATACCGTTTTTGGATGTATGTTGTAAGGATGTTTTGCCGCCAGTAATTACTTCTATATATATATATATATATATATATATATATATATATATATATATATATATATAACGAGTTTATTACACCTGCCGCCGTTTCTCGCAACCTAGCTTCCAACGCTTGCGATCGTTCCAGTCATCTACTTGTAGACCCCTACCTTCCATTGCATCTTTTACTTCTTGTCTCCACGATCTTCTTGGTTTTCCCTTTTTCCTGTGGTTGGTGGGGATCCACTGTAACATTCTCTTTGGCCATCGTTGATCATTCATCCTTTCTACATGGCCATACCATTTCAGCCTTTTGCATTCTATAGTTTCCAGGACGTCAATGTCTATGCTCATACCTCTCTGATTTCAGTATTCCTTACTCTGTATCTCCTAGTGAGTTGGCAACATCTTCTCCAATAATTCATTTCCATTGCTTTTATTTTGGATGCGTCATTTTTATTTATTACCCAAAGCTCTGAACCATATGTAGCAATGCTTTCTATGATACTTTTGTATATCCTAATTGTTGTGTTTCGGGTGATGTGGTTATTCCAAAGTATACTATTCAGTTGACGTATTGCTGAATTTCCTTGACCAATTCTAGTAGCTATTTCTTTTGTATTCCGACCATTGTTTGTAATGTTTACACCGAGATATTTATAGCTATCAGTATTTTGAATTTGTTTGCTTCCTAGTTCTAACTGCTTTCCTTCACCTCCCACTACTACGTACTCTGTTTTTGATGGATTCATTGATAAGCCCCACTTAGTATATTCTTCATCTATTTTTCGTAACATGTAGTGGATATCATCTTGATCTTCTGCAAGTATTACTTGGTCATCAGCAAAATGCAAGCTGTACAGTGTATGGTCTCCAATTTTAACACCCATAGGTTCACATTTTCTTTTCCAAATATCCAAAACCCCCTCCAAATAAATCTTAAAGAGTGTAGGTGCAATGCAGCAGCCTTGACGAAGTCCTTTGGTCACTTTTATCTTTTTTGTCACTTTTTGTCCAATCTTTATTACACTCGTCATATCATCGTACAACTCCCTTACAGCATTAATGTAAATCGGTGGAATATTCTTGTCTTCTAGCACCTGCCATAGCTTGGCTAATGGGACACTGTCATATGCTTTTTGAAGATCAATAAATACCATGTGTCTCCATATTATGTTCCAAACGCTTGTCTATTGTTTGTTTTAGGCAGAACACATTGTCTATACAAGAACGACCAGTACGAAAGCCACTCTGATCTTCAGCGTCTTTCCAGCAATCTTCAATTCGGCTTTTAATTATCTTCCCGTAGACTCTACAGATTAAGTTAGTTACACTAAGCCCTTGGTAGTTCTTACAATCTTTTCTGTCGCCTTTATTTTTGTATAGATTACTGATATATACAGTTTTCCATTCTGGGGGTAGCTCTTCTCCTCTCAGGAATAAATTAAAAGTATAAGCCAATAGCTGAAATAGTTTGTCAGGGCCATATTTAATCAGTTCAATGGGTACTTCCCCCGGTCCTGGAGCCTTTCCATTTTTCATAGCGTTGGTGTGTTTTTTAATTTCTTCTGGTGTTATTTCAGTTTCTTCGCGGTAGGAAATATCATATTTTTGGTAGCCAATATCTTGGAATTCTGCTCGATCTTCTGTCATCTTTTGTTCATAATATTCAACCCATAATTCTGGGGCTATTAGAGTTAACCTACTGCATTCTTTTCTATCTGTTCTACTACCTCTAATTGTTTTCCAGGCTTCTTTACTTCTTGCTGTACCCATAAAATTTTCTACGTTATCGCCGGCTTTATTCCACATCTCATTTTTGGCTTTATTTACCTCTTTTTTTACTTCTTTGTTTAAGCTGTTGTACTGTTGTCGATAGTAAGGGTCTTTTGTTGCTAGCCATTTGTTATACATATTCTTCTTCTTCCCCACAAGATCTTCTATTTCTTTATTCCACTATTCATTTCTATTACTTTTTATAAATGAATGTGTACTACCAGATAGCTTGATCTGACTTAGTTTGTTTAGTATCACAGAAATCAATATAGAGTCAAAAGCGATTTCGATGTCAAGGGAGGTTGTGGATTGAAGAAGTAAAAGATTGTCCATGGTGCATTGATTTGATCTCAAGTCTGATTGAAATTGGTCGAGAATATTAATTTGTTTAAGGTACCAAAGTTATCTTTTACTAACCATTTTTTCTAGAAGTATACATGATGTATAGGTGAAAGATATTGGACTGTATGAGTTTAACGTGGTAACGAGTTTTATCGTTAGGGAGTGTCTCCATAGTAATGGGAATTGTTTGGAAGATCAAATGTTGTTAAACAGTTGAAGGACTCATAACATTTACTTTTGTGAATGATCAGATAAAAGTAAACGATAAAATAAAATAGCTATTAGTAGTATATCACGGATGAGTTAGATGGCACTAGGCACTTGATTTTAATACCTTCTTTCTGCAAGTATAGTCTCTTTTTCATTTCTTTTTTATTATTTTAGTGATTACTTTGCCTCGAAAATTAGGAACCTTTATTGATTAGTGGGCGATAAATTTTTTAGGCAGAATCTATCACCCCTTTTATATATAATGATCATAATAGATTCACTCTAGTCGTTACAAGGTAATAAAATAAAATTTGTAGTCATGAATACAAATTCTGATATTTTTATGCAACTTTCAACATAATGAAAGTAGATACTAAGAGTTATCAAATAAAGATACATTTATTTGGGAGTCAAATACCAATTACATCATAACATAAAAAAACAACCGTGATATTTAAGCAAATGTCTTCACTTACTAACCGTAAAATCCGAGAGGTTAAACATAAAGTTAGCTAAACAAATCAAACGAACACTCATAACTTTGCTATGAACATCTGGCACTAATGTCGAAATTTGTTTTAGACAGAAATTTAAATTTTTGGTAAAATCAATTGTATGAGATTGCGTAGGCATGCTGGATGCTTTTTGGAAAATCACAACAATTTTACGATTATTATGTCAACAACAGAAACATAAAATTAATCGAAATACAGAAATTAATTGAAAAGTTGAAAAGAAAAATGGATTGGGCGACTTTTGTTTAACAGTTAACAAAAGGTTTTTTTGGCTTGTAGATTTCAAAGAGCTTATTTGGTCTTTCTACACTGATATCTGAAAGATCTGTATATATCTTATGTTTATATATATATGTGTCGCCTTCGGATAGGCTTCATCCGCGGGCTATCAAGCCTTTTTTGGATCCAGGCATTGATTTAACAGGCACATTAAATATTTTTGTTGCTTCGTTGCTCATGTTTATTCTATGAACCTTTTTGGGACATTTACTGCCATTTCCTTGACTATTTTTTAAGTCGTTCCCATTAATTTTTGAAAGTTTGTCCTGTATCTTAATGCAGTTTTATAGTTTCCGGATGACTGACACTGCGTTTTTTCTTTTTGTTGTTTGCTTTGTTTGTTGGTTTCTGCTTCATTCTTGTCTCATGAGAAGCTATAATAAGGATGATGCTCTCTAGATTAAGCCTAGCTTGCTGGAAAAATGCTAGTGATACTAAGTGTCGCCTGATATTCGGAGTCCCCATGGTATATATCCGGATTTTTGTGTCTCTTGAAAGAAGTTTTGACTTTATTAGATGTTGCATTGCCAAGAAAAATCTGTTTCCTGCTATTATTATCGTTTCAACTTCTCGCTCTAATTTGTTGTCATTTGTGATTGTTGCTCCTTGATATTTAAATTCTTTAACCACTTCGAAGTTGTGATCATTTATAGTAATGTTTTGCCTTATTTGCCGTCGTTCTTGTTTTGAGACGACCATGTATTTTGTTTTGTCTTCATTTATTTTTAGACCGATGTTTAATGCAGCTTCTTCAAAGCTCGAGAAAATATCCTTAATTTCTAATATTGATTGTGCTACTGCTTCTACGTCATCGGCAAAGGCGAGTATGATTTTTGCTCCCCGAGCAGTTATGTCTGGTTTGATTTTTGGATATATTTTTCGCATGACATAATCTAAGGCCAGGTTAAACAGCAATGGGGACAACGGATCTCCCTGTCTCAGTCCAGAATTTACGCAGAAAGCATTTGATATTTTCCCCCTATTCTAACTTGTGCAAAAGAGTTACTTACACACAGGTGTGTTACCGCAGCTAGTTTCTTGGGTACGCCGAGCTCGATCATTGTCTTCCATAATGTTGCACGATTAATTGAATCATAAGCCTGTTTGAAGTCTATAAAAATCTGATAGTCTAATAGTCGATCTGCCAGGCCTGAAACCACACTGGTAGTCACCAACTATTTCTTCGGCGTATGGTACTAATCTTTTTAATAATATCGAAGACAATATTTTATATGTAGTGTTGATTAGTAAGATTCCTCTGTAATTTATGCATATATATATATATATATATATATATATATATATATATATATATATATATATATATATAAACAACACAGTTTATTAGGGTTGCAGTCAGAAAATTGGCCGGGATGTTAATGAAACATTCTTTTGAATTTTTGTCTAGCTTTCGAAACGGTTTTACTCCTTTTTCAAGACACTGTAATAAGAAAAATATGTAAATATTTATAAAATATCACAATTCTTCAGTGCAACTTACTAATCGTTGAGATTATTTGTAAAAGCATTGACACTCAACATTAATAACACACATATAAAATATAAAATAATGGACAAAATACATTCTACAATATTTACCTGTACATAAATTACACTTATATGCATAACATGTTGCATACCATTAAGACAGGTTTAAAAATTAAAATCACCCAAGATGGGCCTCTAGTATTTCTAAAAAGAAATATAATATTAAGTACACCTAATTACTTTTTAATCATAGGGTTTTTTCTTTCTGTTCTACATGTGTCAGAGTTAAAACACACCAGTAAAAGGTGCCATAAACTAAGTTTTACTATCTTTACCCAAATTTTAAAAATGTTTTATTTTAACACATAAATTTAATGTCGACTCGTGTTCACGTAAGGTTAAATATAAAACTAAAAGTCTATTTTATTTTGTCCCAAGTGAGTAAAATCACTCAGAAAATCATACCTTCCAAAAAGCGCAATAAGCATTAGCATTGTTAATATTCTTGTTACTTTGATTTAATCGTAAGAATATGTTCCTATATTTACTTGTTTAATCATTAAGCATAAGTTTGTTATTGTTATAAACAACAGGTGAGGTGTTATGTGGATATGAACCTTTAGAAAAATCTTTACTTCTTTTGATAATATAAAATAGCAATTATGCAATAAACCATAATAGAATATCATCATTAGCCTTTTTTTAAGTCCCAATCGTCCATTGCTGAACATAGACCTTAAACACTTTTTGTTAAGTTTGTTAAGTCGTCCTTTCCTTCCCTAGGGAACAAACCTCTTGAGGGATGTTGCACACCTATCTCGTCACCACGTTAGTAACGTTTTGGTCTATTGATTGTTGGTCCTTTTAACTACGTATCCAGTCACGTACTACTTCATTTTGCTCTGTGTGGTTCTAGAATAAATTAATTGTATCGAAAGCATTACGAAAATTATTGAAGATCCGGTACAACTACAAGTTAACTTCTGTATTCGACCGCGTTTGTCTGTTATGGCTTTCATGCTTTGCAGATGGTCTTTGATTTCGTAATATTTTTGGCTGGAATCCTGCCTGTTCTATAGGTTAATAGGATTCCAACTTCATTTGCATTTTAAATACTATTATTTGAGTAAATATATAAAAAGATATCTCAAGAGATTGATTATTCTTATAAAGAGAAACACCTTTTTGGTATTATCCTATTCTGTTGGAATATCGGCGTTATTCAGACATATGTTAAAACTAACTTAATTTTAAATTAGTTTTTGATTTCGGCTTCTTTAAAATTTGCAATTCTTCTGTCTTTCCCTTAAACTAGTTGTTTTTCTCTATGCTATTAGCTATTTTTCTTGCTATGTTCTTAAGTTTACTAACTTTGTTTGAGGATCTCCTAATGTTTCTATTATAGTTTGGTTGAGTGTATTAACGTAGTTGGTGTTGTACTTTCCTCTTAACTTTTAATATAATGCTCGAATTCTTATATATTGAAAGGTACCTCTTCGGGTTTTATCATTTTAAAATTTTTCTTTTTGCAGAAACGTTTTCGCCCTCTAATAATCTACAGTTAATGCTGGTATTTAAATTACATTAGATATTTGATACACTAATTTAAAAATATTAAGGATTTATATGAAAAATGAAAAGTGACCCTACGTCATATATAAGGTTACTAGTGTAGTAACCTGATATATGTAGTAGTATCTTTAGTATCTGTATATGTTAAAGCTGTCATGTTGTTTTTTGATGTTTATATTTCTGCACATTTTTCAGATATTTACAATTTCTTCACTTTTTTTGACTTATTTACGTTTTTGTATTGTTTGTTTTTATTCGCGTTTTCCCTTCTTTTCAATACCAATGCTTTTATTTTTTATGTTATTCATTGTCTGTCTTTTAGGCATTGTATCAGTCTCCGGTTGTTGTTGTATGATATTCCTCAGGATCTTGTCTCTACAGTTTTCTGTTGCGTTAAGTTTTCCTTGTTTTTTACTTCAGGAACTTCCTTGTGTATGGCTTCTTTAATCTGTTGGCAGAGATCAGCTTCTTTCAGTCTTCTTCAGTAATTTTAACTGTGTTACTGGCTGTTTTCTTTTTTTTTTTTAGTTTGAGTTTTATGTCTAATAAAACAAAATTGTGGTCACTTGCTATATCTGCCCTTTGGTAAGCTTTTATCAATACGACGGCTTTACTATATATTTGGTTTATAATTCTAATTAACATGACAATTATAATCTTGCTTACGGTACTTTTAAATAGTTCGACCGATATAAACCCGAACGACTTCCCATAGATTTTGGAGCATCTAGTGTGTTTTACTGCCTTGCCCTCATCTGCTGTCTATTTTTTCCTGGATAATTAATTGAAGTAGACGGTACTTGTTGTGTCTCAATTCGTGGCATAAATATTCAGATATTCTTTTTTTAATTGTGTAGGAATATATTCTGTAGGAATATCCTACAGATATTTAATGTGGTAGTTTCCTACTGCTTTTCCCATCTACCCGTATTTGATCATTCTTAATTCATCCGCCATTAGAGGTAATTTCTCGACTTTAGTACAAGGGGTTGCTCTTGCTCCTATCTGCTTATACACCCTAACCTCAAGACTTCTTCTTCTTTTGTTGCCTATTTGTTTTGAATATTGGCCATCATTCTGGCTATAATTATTTTATTAACTGATGCTTTAAATAGATTATTAGTTGTTGTTATGGAGAACCATTTTTTCAGGTTTTTTAACGATGATATTCTTCTTCTCCCAATTCCTCGCTTTCCAAATACTTTGTCTTGAAGGATTATTTTAGGTTTAGGTTAGGTTATTAGGTTTCTCATTATGTGTCCGGGGAAAATTCTTTCCCCATTCTTCGTAGTACAGTCTCGTTGGTTATCTTGTCCTTCCATGATATCCTTAGGATTCTTCTGTATAGCCACATCTCGAAGGCTTCAAGTTTTTTTTCCATCGCTTCAGTGAGTGTCTAGAATTCAACTCCACCGTATAATAATGAGAAGATAATATAGCATCGTAGTAGCCATACTTTTATCTCCAGATTAAGGTTGTGGCTTTTAAAGAGTTTGGCCATGTTGTTGAATGTACTCCTAGCCTTCTCTATTCTACATTTTACTTCCTGTGAGTGATCCCATTGTTCGTTTACTATGGTTTCAAGATGGGTAAACTGTTTTACTCGGTCCACTGGTGTATTCTTGATAAGCAGTTGGACGTGTCTAATTTTCTTTTTGCTGATGACCATTAATTTACTTTTTGATATGTTTACTTTTAGTCCATATCTCTCATACTTCATTTACTTTGTTTATTAGTTACTGTAAACTGTTTAAACTGTCTGCAAAAATATCAGTGTCATCTGCATAGCGGATGTTGTTTAGGCGTTCTCCATTTAAAAGGATTCCATGTTCGCAATTTTCCAAGGCTTGACTAAATATTTCCTCTAAAATATATGTTGAATATTATAGGTAAAAGTATACATCCTTGTCGAACGCCTCGCAGAATCTGGATTGCTTCCGTTAGTTCCGTTAGTAGGAGGAAACTACTTTACCGGCAGTTTCTCCCTTTTTATGCTTCTTTATTATACCTAAAAGCTGGGCTGCCACTTTCGCCAAATCCACAATTTTGAATGTTTTTCTTAATCTACTTCATCGTCATTCTGCCCTTTATCTGTAATCCTAGACAAGGGGCCCTTACAGAGTTGGATCAGCTGAACTCTTGTTTTTTATATGTGTTTTACCCCTGCTTTTTTTCGGGCCTTAAACCGGCTGCATCTGGTGAAGAGCTACTCAGTTTACCCCATAACTAACATAGACAAATTTGATAATCACGTAGTGTACCTAACTTAATGACTGCTTAGAAATATTGATTTAAAAAATTGAAATTTTACGAAAGAAGTAAATATTTTTATATTTCGTTTTGTTAATTTTTATAATGTTTTATATTTATGCATGGTTATGTTCTTGACAAAACTGTAAATAATCATAGAATATTAAACTATAGTTTAGGTTAAATAAATAAATGAATAAATAATAGACTAGGTTTGTCAAACTTCTGACTATTGCGTAATATTATCTTGCTCCTAAATAATTTATATCTAGATGATAAACTTTTATAATGTGATATTTTACACCGATATCATTTTGTGTTTGTTATTTTTGTTTAGAATCTTTATTGTCATTGTTTACTTTTTGCACTTTTCTAAACATATCTCCTAAAATCTAATACAGTGTCAAAAAAAGGTTGTATTAATTAAATTTACAGTACGTGATTGAAAATATTTTGGAACTTTAACTTAATGTCGTTTTTGCTTGCTATTCATTCCTACAATAATTTAAATTGGGAAGCACTATACGTAGACATATGACCTCTGTTCTTCTACTTTTTTTTATTTTTTTTTACATTTATATTAGTTATTTTTTTATTACGTCAGACTTTAAAGCCATGTTTATCTGGATAGTGCTATTAGGTACCTACAACAACGGGAGGCAACAACAGAATGTATTAACAGAATAATAATATTATCGACAGTTTAAACGATTATAATATTTTAATGTAAAACATCTTTTGGCGTGCCTTAAAAATGAGATTAGTAAGGATCTCTCCTATGAAGTCATGTCCCTACTCCTCCGTGTAAGGTTGCATTCATTACGGAGACCATCGTATGGTATTCTCGCCTAGATCATAGCACCCACAGTGAAGTAATCGCTCGCATTTAAAATAATGCATTTATTTTACCTGGCGATCGATACGATGGTCGGAGCGCGGCTCAGTGGTCGGCGCCTCGTAGTGTCGATCGTAGAGTACTAGGATCGAGAGTCGAAAAAATACTAAGCTGGAATCTGGAATACTATGATCCAAGTCTATGGTCCGATACCTGGCTCGAGGCTGGGCGCTGCGCTTTGACGGCGAACGATGGAATTTTTAAAATAATGAATTTATTTTACGTGGCGATGATACTATGATACCATCCTGTGGTCCGAGTGAGGGTCGGCGCCTCGTTATGAGTGCACACTAAGAGTGTATCCGGCGTGTGTCTCACTATTCAACTACTTAGTACCACGATCCGGAAACTAGAAACTTACTGTCTCATTTAGTAAATATCAAGTGTTGTACAACAGCATGCCTTTACAGAACTTCAACTAGTAGGTAATTCAAATTGATAAAGAAGGAGTCAATTCAGTGACACAATATCATATACTTCATTCATAATAAGGTTTGAAATAAAGTTTAAGGGCATTTTATAGGAGTTATTTACAGATTTAAGTAGCGCTAGCAAGTAGACTGTTTTTTTTTGTTTGCTAGTTAGTTTAGCCTAATTTATACAACTAGTATATTTGACATTTGAGAACTTTAACCTAAAAAAAAATTAACAAGCAATCAGAGAAAATCGATAGATGTTTATATTGAACATCAGGGAGGAAAAATTGTTACTATGTTTTTCATCTGCCTGGCGACAATATTTTTTGTTATTATAAGCACTTATTGTTTTTTTATTGAACGTTTGTATTAACCTTTAAGTTAAAGTTTCAAAATATATCAGAAATATTAATTTTTTTATTGTATCAAAACTTAGTTTAGACATGATCGTTATATCTTGATTTGAATTTCTACTTTTGCTTTCTCCGTGACAATCGTTTCATATTGTTACTTTATAATTTATTGGGGAAACCGAATTGCTAATTGGTACTCGTAATCTGTAACATAAATCTTAGTACCTATTCATTCCCCGATAAAATCATTTCTAAAACTAGTATTCAATCGATAATTTAAAATCGTCACTCCTTCGTCATTTTTAAAGTAATTATTATTACCAAGACATAAATACGTATATATGAAGGATTCACAAAAAATTCAGGAAATCTGCATATCTTCTTGACTTAATTGTTGGATTTCTATTTGTATTTAAACATGGCTGTTGGGCAAACTAGTACAGATATTAAACAAAACAAATCAAAATTTAATATGTCACTTTATTTACCCATGTATACTATTTCTTATATTTGTGACATCCATAGATGTCCTGAATTTATTAGGGCTGTCTTTGATGGGGTAGATTTTATTTAAAATTAACGATATTTTTTTTACAAATTTAATTATATTTCTTCATTTAAACACGTGTCATAATTAGTCATAAATGGGACGAAAGAACATATATTTTGTAATATAGTACACACCACCGCATGGAAAAATATCAGAAAGAAATAAAAAGGACTCTGAACTATGATGATGCTATATCCGTATGCCTCTGGATACTATAGCTGAAAATATAAAAGTAAATATTAAAAAAGCAACAGAAAAACATTGTCTTAAACAAAAAAATAATAGAAAAAACAAAAGTATAAATGTGCAAAGGAGAAATAAGAAAAACTCTCAGATAGAACGATGCGCGAATAGGTCAAAATGAAGATTATGAATGAGATTAGAAAACACAAAATACATATAATGCGATTAAGATTAAAAATTTAATAGAAGAAAAAAGAAAGACGTGTAAAAATCAAAAATTTGGAAAGAAATATTGTCACAAACAGAAATAAGATTTTACAAGAATTTTAGTTATTCTACAAACAACTGTATTCGTTATACGAGCGGGTAACAGAAATTACACATAAGAAAATTTTAATCCAAGCATCAAAAGATATCCCGAACATAACAGAAGATGAGACTATATCATCTCTCAAAGTGAAGAAAAACAATAGAGCACCGGGTCAGGATGTCATTGTAATAGAAGCAATAAAAGAAGGAGACCAAGAACATATCGAAGCCTAAAACATTCTATTTAACAAATACTTGTTTGAATGACAAATTTCGTCGCATTAGTAGGATCATATTGTTGTCATGAAGAAAATAGATACATTATTCACGTCACGATTTATAGAGCTATAAGCTTGCTTAGTCTTCTTCTTTTTCTTTTAGTGCCTGATCCTGTTTATTTTATCATCCCAGCTCTTGTGATGTTGATGTCCAGCTCTCGTACTACCCCTTGTAGCGTCTTCGTAGAGGTCTTTTTGTATCTGGTTTAGGTCATTCTGTCGACATGATCTCTTTAATGACGGCGTTATGATCGTATCCATCTCACCACATCCTGGACTCCAGTTTCTCTTAATGCATCCTTATTTCAACATTTATTTCTGTAGTTCTCATTAATCTTTTAAGAGATGTTTCAGCGCTATTTTCCACTGCGTATGTTAGTACTGGCCTTACATATGCTTTACATATCCGGATTTTTCTCTCTATGCTCATTTATTCTATTTCTTCTGGCTGCCGTATATGTATCATACGAAATATTTATTCCGAGGTGGTTGAAGTTCATGACTTTATGTTCTATTATGTGTTCGTTGATCATTAGTTTACATCTAATGGAGTTCTTGGTTATAACCATTGACTGGGTCTTTTTGTGGGATAATGACATGTTAAACTTGTATGCTATTATGTTGAATCTGTAAAGTGTTCAATGAAATTTATGCTCATTTTCTATCGTCATTACTGCATCATCCGCATAGTGGAGGATACCCAAAGCTTGATTTCCCAGTTTGTAGCCAATATTTGTTTTATTTATGGTTTCTATTTTTTTGCATGATCGTGTTAGTTAGATTTATAAACTGTATACTAAGATATTATCCAAAAGATTAACAAATAAAATCCCACACCACAAAGACACACACTACAGGACCTGGAGGAGCACGAGCACCAACAAAAGGGGTGGGTCATTGATGCAAGTTATTCTGAATAATAATTTGGACATTTTAAATATAGGCAAAAAACCGAAAGTAAAAAGGAAATAATAGACATTACAATAGCCTCAAATTTCCTAATCCATTTTGTATCAGAATGGCATTTGTCTGAAAAGGAGAGCTGTTTAAACCATAGACACATTTGATATACCTTAGAGAGAAAAGCAGCAAAAGTAACTTATCTGAACCCACGTTTAACCAACTGGGAGGCTTATAAAGAAGTTCTAGAGCAGCATCTGTCAAGAATAAAAACAATAAATGACGACACGAATCTAGAAATGGCAGTTAATGATCTATATGATTATATTCATCATACCAAGAATCTGTAATTTCATCATACCAAGAATCCTGCCCTCTAATTGAGAAGAGTTCCACCAGGGATACGCCATGGTAAAATAACAAACTGTCTGTGTTCAGGAATAGGATAAGGAAGCTATTCAACAGAGCCAAAGTAACCGAAAAGTAGGGAGAATACAGAACCACACCACAATAGACAGAGGAATAAGACAAAGTGACACACTATTCCCAAAAATATTTGTGGATCTTCTGCTTAATAATGATAATAATAAAATGGAGATTAGCTGGGATCAACATCAATGGAGAAATGTTAAATCACCCATGTTTTTGGGAGGATGTTGCATTGATTTCAGATAATATCCAAGAAACGAAATGTGTGTTAAAAATGTTTGGAAAAATCATCTAAAGAAGTCGTTTTAAAAATAAATATTTGACAAAACCCAGTTTATGACAAATTTAGTGACTAATGGTGCTCTACAAATAAATAACAATAACATCACTAAAGTAACTAGGTATAATTATTTGGAGTATGAGATATGCATCAAAAGCGATAATCAAACACATGAGATTTAAGGAAGAATAAAAAAATAAAGTAAAAAAAAAGTGATTGAGATCTGGTGTTATAGAAGACTGCTGAAAATATCAGATGTAGTTTAAATTAGCAATTAATTATTCTTGCGAATACTATATGAGATAGTTCATGCAATAAAGGGACGAAATCTTCAATATTGGACACCTATGAGAGGGGGACCAAAATAGCAGCTGCTCTTCTTCTTTTTAGCCTTCTGTCCATGTTTGGAGGTAGGCCTCTCCCAACGCCTTCCATCGGTCTCTAAACAACACATATATTTGTTCCGGCTATACTTTTAATGTCATCAACCCATCTCATTTGAGGTCTTCCCCTTAGTCGTTTACTTTCGTAAGGTCTCCAATGTTGTATTGTAGTATTCTAACGTTGGTCTTTTTGTCTAGCAGTGTGGCCCGCAAAGTTGCATTTAAGTTTGGCAATTTTTGTTGCTATGTCCTCGACTTTTGTTTTGGATCTTACCCAGTCGTTCCTCTTTTTATCTGATAGTCGTATACCTAACATTGCTCTTTCCATTGTTCTTTCTGTGCCTTGGTCATTGCCTTGGTTAGGGTCCAGGTTTGACATCCATATGTCATGATAGGAAGGATGCATTGGTTAAACACTTTGCTCCTTAGCTTCGCAGCTGCTACAAATTATTATACAAAAAAAAATAAGGTGAAAATATTGGAGACATATTTTCGCTCATAAACCTCATAAAATGGTTAAACTTCTCATTTAATCAACCCTTTAAAAGAGCAATATACTTACAGATTACAAATATTCACAACGATGACTTACATTAGACAAAAGACGCCAACTTAAGCAGAAGAATATTAAAACGCTTTACATTTTTTCTGTATTTTTATAATCTTTTTTAAGTTCCATCTTCTATCGAAGATTGGAAATCATTGTGGTTATGTGGACCCTGTTGGCTCCCACTCTAAATAGTTCTACACTACTGCATTCAAACCATTCCTTCTAGTTCACTAAGTTCTTAAACCACGATATTATTCGTCTTCCCACATTTCGCTTCTCTCGAATTTTGCCTTGCATAGTGAGCCGCAGTAATGAGTATCTTTGCCCTCTTATAACATGGCCCAAGTACTCAAGTTTTTTTTATTTGGATAGTCAATATTATTTCAGCTTCATTTCCTATTCTTTTAGTAACCTCTTCGTTTGATATTCTTGAATCCATAATATTCGTAGGATTCTTCTGTAACACCAAAATTCAAAGGCGGCTAACTTATTCAGATGTACTTGTTTGAATGTTCATGCTTCCAAGCCATAAAGCAGGGTGTAACACTGAAGAATTTTTAGGCGTAGTCCCAACCTTATAGCCCGATAACGAAGAATCTTTTAAGTTTAACGAATGATACACGTGCTATTTCAATGCTTCTATTAATATTTCAAGTAATTCTAGGTATTCACACTCTCAATTACAGTATCCTCAATAATCAATTGAATGTTTTTATCTGCTGATTTAGTCATAATTATGCATTTACTTTTTTTCAAATTGATCCGCACATTTCGAACAGTTTTTTATTTTGGCCAGATTGGTATAAATTTTTTACATTTCATATTCCAAATTTTCAAGGCTATAGCGTTATTTTTATTTTTTTGATAGGGATTTACCTTAATGACAACCTGAGAGGCCCCGTCGTCTAAATCTAATTGTCCTCCCTTGTCGTATCTTGGATTCCGAGCTCAATGATCATTAAGTAGATTATCAACTAGTGGATCCATGATGATTTTTACTAAGAATATCCATGCGGTTCTATAATGTGGTAGTCATCCCTTGGCTTTCCACATCTCAATGCCCTTGAATAATTTGGCTCTTCCCCCTTCGGAGTTAATTTCTCAGCTCCAGAGCAGTGAAGTTCCCTACCAAATGTCGGTTCTTTTACCCGTAGGTGTTGACCAACAAGTGGGGATTACTTATACTGGTAATCGTTCGGTTAATTTGCAACTTGTAGTATCCAATAATAGACCGATCTAGAATCATTTCTCTTACGCTCTATCTTGATACTGGTGATGCCGCTGCCCGACATCAGAGTAGGATATCGAAATGGAAACTTTTGTAATTAGATGGGAGAATGGGTTTAGGACATAATTTGTTCTAAGTACCAGGAGATTGGGAGATAATTACGGCTCACTTGAGCAGGGTTGTATACCTGAAGTAGATTAATCTTCTACCGGGAACGTAAAAGAGTATCTACCCTGTTATAATACCTATTTTTAATATATAAACTCTGACAATTAAACAAGAATTCAGAACGTTTTTGAACATCCTTAAAATTAACTATAAAAAATATTTACTAAAAACGTTTAAACAAAATTACTCAGCTTTTTTCTAGTTTTTTATAATTTTTTGAACTTAACCTAACCTACGAAACACGGGGTACCCCCGTTAAGATTGGCAAAATTCCCACACTTCGAAAATTATTTTTTAAATTTTTTATGTTCTATGTGATTAAAAAATATGGCTTAGGACAATTTTAGCCCGCCAGCCCCCCCTCCCCCACCCTCTATCTCCAAAAACGTTGTCTATTTTTATAGCCCCTAGGTTGAGGCCTTCAAAAATTAGGCAGAACACCTTTAAGTTTCCCCAAAAAAACATGTTTTTCACGGTTTTTATGGGTTTTGGAGGGGTTAAATATATTTTTTAACGTGGATACAACCTGAATAAATTTGCTCACATTTTTAGCTTTTAGGTGATTAAAAAATAATACTCAGCGCATCTGGTCTATTTTTATAGACTCGTAGGCATGGCAGTTTAAGTGTACATAACTTAAAAATGCATACTTTTTTCGAAAAACGCGTATAACTTTTTTGGACGTGGCTGCAGATACCATTTTTCCAAATCCCCTAAAAAACCTGACAAACATGGTTTTTAAGGAGGGTTTTAAAGGGGTTTCACCCAATTTTTAAATGTCATAAGAGCCTCATTTAATTTAGAATATATATAACCTATAAAAAAATCTTGATTTGATCTATTTTGAAGTTAATAAAATTGAGAAAATTACCCAAAACCCTTAAAAATAGTTAAAATTTACCTGAGCCTTATTTTTTAATTATATTAACGGTGGGTATCCTTTGTGATGCTAAATAAATGCCAAATATATGTAAATAAGGTGACATTACATATAGTCCAAGATCCCAGAGCGATCAGACATAACTTATTTTCACACAGATGAAACCTTCGAGTCTCAGTAGCGTCTCGCGTGCTTTGAATACCTGCGTATTTATGAAACTTGCTGAGTGACACCTGGGCAGATACCAGGTCAGAAAGTTAACTAAAAATAAGAGCTATTTAACTTAAATTTACATAATTGATTTTTATACAAATTTAGTAGAATATTATTTTGAATATACTGTAATAAGTGTCAGAGACTTGTCATGGAGCAGAACTTTTGTCAGGCGCATTAAAGCTCCACTAAAATTAAATGAACTTTACTTACTTTTACATGTCTGATTTTTAAATATGTTATTAATGGAACTATAATAAAGTTATATTTAATCAGCCAGACAGAATAAATGACCAAACATCCCTCAAACACAAAATTAGTTAACCAGAAGTATGAGCGCGAGAGTGCTGTGCGCATGAGCCTCAGAGTAAAAAATTCAAATACATTAAGAATACCTACTGTTTTCGATCCGATTAAATATTTTTGCATCTCTATTTAAAAATCAGACATGTAGAAGTAAGTTAAGTTCGTTTAGTTTTAGTGGAGCTTTAAAGCGTCTGACAAAAGTTCTGGTCCATGACAAGTGTCTGACACTTATTACAGTATTTTCAAAATAATATTTTACAAAATATGTATAAAAATCAGTTATTTTAATTTAAGTTAAATAGCTCTTATTTTAAGTTACCTTTCTCACCTGGTACCTTCCCAGGTGTCACTCAGCAAGTTTCATAAATACGCAGGTATTCAAAGCACACGAGACGCTACTCAGACTCTAAGGTTTCATCTGTGTGAAAATAAGTTATGTCCGATCGCTCTGGGATCTTACTCTAATAGGATTGATACAAAGTAAAAACACTTAAAATTTGCTCGCTCAGAAGAAATTAAACCTAACCAAATTGTTCATAGAGACAATTACGCGGAAAATCAGCTATATTGTTCTTGACTGCGATGTTGTATGTCCATTTCTTAAAGTTTAATCTAACCCGGTATATTAGTTTATACCGGTGAGTGGCAGAATATTGGTTGACTTCATCAATGAGATGAATATGCAACGTAAAAAAATGGTAGCAGTAATTACTTTATAAACTAAATCTGTTCTTCCAAAACCCCTTTTTATCTACTGACTAAGCGAAATGTTACGAAAATGCTAAAATAGAATTAAGTAATAGAAATCGTTGTATGTGGTATAAGCATAATATATTTGTAATTTAGCAAAGAGCGAGAATGTATTTTTGTTGATAAACTGTGTCCAATCAAGTAACAAATATCTATTTTAATGGGCCATATCTCAAGGGTATCATACTTTTGATCTTACTGGTAAGAATTTTTCCAAGTAGTGCAGTGAATCACCGTTTTTCTTTTGGTATTATTTAAAACGAACTTCTATGAGATGGATTTTTGTTTAATATAGTAGTTTTTTTACTAGTTTCATGATTCAGGTGTTATCTGTGCCATCTAAATTGTACACAAAAAATTAAATCAAATAACCAAGGATTAATCTTCAAACATAAAATAATAGAATATATCAAAACATGTGCAAACAGTGACCAAGGAAAGAATATCAAAACAAATACCAATTTGGAAACCTAGTAGATCTAGATAAAATATACGACCAAGAAATTACTAGATTGAAGAAATTGATTTAGAAATGCCAGATAGAGAGATACAAAGAGAGATAAAGAGACTTAAAAGAGGACCAGTGGATAGACAGAATACGGAGTAGAAGGTTTTACAATGAATATTTATAGGAATTATTTTTAATAAATTGTATTCTTGTTTTAGTTTACTTCAACCCTACAGAGATAATATAAAAAAATTTTACAAAAAAAGTAATAATACAATACAAATGTACATAAAATATATAAAATATGTGTATTTTTAGGTATTTATTTTAATTTTTATTTGTATATTTACGTCCAAAATAATAATAATAGTCCAAATTAATAAGATAATAATTGTAGAAACATATGTTGTATTTTAATTTAGATATTTCAAACGATATATCGATTTATATATATATGTATATATATATATATATATATATATATATATATATATATATTTACAAACGATATGTCGATGACTGCTTAATCAGCATTCCGGATCATGAAATCGATAATATTCTACAAATGTTTAGTAATTTTTAAAATAACATTAAATTTATTTTTGAATTAGAATTATTAATAATAAGTAACAATTAGTAATAATGAACATCTGGTTTAAGCTACATCCAAGTGAATTTAACACCTGAAATTTTCCACAGGATTCTGAAGGAAGGGTTGTAATAAATCAGATTGATTACATGCTAGTAAATAAGAGGTATAGGAATAGCTGTACATCTGTCAAATCATACCCGGAAGCAGACATAAATTCTGATCATGTACCAGTTGTAGATAATTTCAAAGTCAGAATGAAGAAGGTAACAAATAAGTCGATGAAGAAGTATGATGTTAGAAAACTGAAAGATTCCAATGTTCGACTGAAGGTGAGTGAAAAGCTTAATACAAAGATGCTAAAATGTAGAAATGCAGGAATTATAAAGGAAAGTCTGACCATCATACAAAAAATAGTGAGAAAAATAAAACAACAACACCTGAAGAAAGATCCAGAGAAACAAAAATCGTGGATGACCGATGAAATACTTGAACTTATGTATTAGAGAAAAAAAAACAAAGAAAATCTACAAAAATATAAAAGAATACATATTATCGTCAGAAGAACAATAAGGGAAACCAAAGAAAAACAGAAAACAGAACAATGTCAAGAAATAGAGGAGTGTCAGAGTCGATATGATAACTTCGACAGTTCCGAAAACGCAACAGCGAAAGCATAACAGATGATACAGGCAATGTTGCCATAACCAAAGATAAAAAGAAAGTATGGAAAAAATACTTAGAGAAACTTTTCCACGACCTTAGAACAATACAAGAACCCACTATTGAAGAAAATTTAGGTCCCGAAATCCTACCAGGAGAAATATGGGCAGCCGTTACACAAATGAAGGATAGAAAAGCGCCGGGCTTGATGAAATTTCTGTAGAACTGCTAAAGCTATTAGACGCAGAACAAATAAAAATAATAACTGAAATATGTAATGAAATATACAAGACAGGAAAAATACCAGTAGAGTGGCTCAAATCAGAGTTCGTACCGTTGCCCAAAAAACCAGGAGCAAAAGTTTGAGAAGACCATAAGCCTAATGAGCCATCTGCTGAAGCTGTTTTTAAAAGTCATCCACAAAAGAATCTACCGGCATTGCAAGAAACAAATTGCGCCCAATCAGTTTGGATTTGTGAACGCCTTTGGTGCGAGGGAAGCTTTATTTATGTGATGTTTTATGCATGCTTGATTGACTACAAGAAGGCTTTCGATTAAAAGTTAGTCATAAACAAACGATGGAAGTGCTGAAGAGGACAGACATTGACGGACTAAAAATAATAGCTAACCTGTATTGGAATCAATCAGCGGTGCTCCGAATATATGGAGAAGATACAGATATTTAGTCTGTACTCGGAGCACATTTTTGAAGAGGCTCTAGAAGATATTGATGAAGGCATCTCAATAAATAGAGTCAAGCTCAATAACCTGCGGTATGCAAATGATACAATAGTGTTTTCCAGTACCATAGAGGGGCTGCAAATCTTAATGAACAAAATAACGGAAACGAGTAGAACATATGGACTAGATATAAACACCAGCAAAACCAAGTTTAGGATCGTCAGCAAGGAAAACATAACTGCAACAAATCTGTATGTGAACCAAATGAGAATTGAAGGTGTCTCACAGTAAAACTACTTGAGATCTATAATCAATAAGTCGTGGGACAATAACTAAAAGATTAAATGTCGCATCGGAAAGGCAAAAAGTGCATTCTTGACTATAAGCTCTGTGTTTAAGGGCCATGACCTCACCATAGAAACAAAAATAAGGCTCCTTAAATATTACGTGTACTCAGTGCTTCTGTACGGAGTAGAAACGTGGACATTGAAGGAGAACACTCTCTCAAAACTTTAGGTTTTTGAGCTATGGGTATACAGAAGTATCCTGAAGGTACCATGGACATAAAAAGTCACCAATGACGAAGTACTAGGGAGGATAAACACAACCGCGTATTACTGCACAAGCTGCAGTACTTGGGACAAATAATGAGAAATTAAGGCAGATATGAGCTACTCCAATGCATTTTGCAATGAAAAATTAAAGGAAAAAGGGCCCCAGGACGAAGAAGAATATCCTAGCTTGCTAAACTGAGAGCATGGTACAGAAAGACCTCAACACAGCTATTCCGTATAGCAACCAACAAAGTTATCATAGCCAAAATGATCGTCAGTGTTCGGAATGGTCAGGCATCCTAAGAAAAATGAATTAAAAAAAAATTAACAAAATTAGTTTTCTTGATTTTTCTTGATTTAACTTCAGAGTATAAGAGCAATAACCGACTGATAACTACTAACTGGTTTACAAAGCTGTTTATTCCGGAATATATCTAAATTTTAATACCAACGCACCTACAACTCATTAAAGAAGAGTTGTGTTCAGTCTTACTGAGAGAGCAATAATTAAGCTATCTGGCCCACAATATCATTTCGAAAGTCTGAAAAAAACTAAAGATATCTTAGAAAAAAATATTTATCCACCAGAATTGAAACCGTCTAATTTAATAAATTAAAAAGGAAGTTGCATTAGCAAAAATTATTCCAATCATAATCCAAAACAATTCCAAACTACACCTAGCAATAATAATGATAATGTTAATAACTCAAACAAATACTATATATCCTTACAAAGCATTAATGGCTCTCTGAACAAATGTCGAAAATATTGGCAAAATATGACATCAATGTAGGACATAATTCATCAAAAATATCAGGAAAATAATTTTCAAAATTAAAACCCAATTTTCAGTCGGATGTTGTTTATAAAATAGATTGTAAATGCTACAACTCAACATATATTGAGCAAACACACCAATATCTACATTGAAGGTTTCTTCTATGGTTCAAACATAGTGCAAACAAATTAAACACTAGAGCCTTAACTAAGCATTATCTAGGAAATAATCATTCTTTTTATTTTGAAAACGTACAAATTTAAAAAAAAAAGAACAGAACAAAAACAAAAGATATATATTAAGGAAAGGTTGACATAAAAAGGATTTAAAATTCTATCAATAATAAGACCGATATAAAAGTGTTTATATACCATGCGGTCCATATGTATGGAATAAATTCTTTTTTAGCGTTATTATGTATTATGTGAAAAAAACTTGAAACAGGTCGATTTTTATTTTTAAATTGACAATTTTCAGTATAAAAATATTATCCCCCTCCAGTACCCCCTTTAAATTATAAGCACCCCGTCGAAAATTTTAAATAACAAAAGGGGTCGTGCGACACCTTATTAGAAAGGGATTTTAGTCATCTGTTCAGCAAGTTTTTTGAGTTTGTTGCAATCATACCTGAGAAAATTGATTTTTACAATAATTAAATTAAATATTCAACTTGACCACCATTATTCACTTATTGACAATAACCGAGGCGATTTTGGAATTCTCGTACAACATTTTGTATGACCTCAGGTGTTATTTTGTTAATTTCTTCCGTTATCCTATATTTTAAATCAGCAATATTGCCTGGTCTATTAAAATATACTTTAAAAATAATCAGGTATTTTCGTATCTGCTCTGCTAAACATTAGGGAAAAAACTTTAAAGATAATAAAATATTAGTCAAAAAGCCAAATAAACAATTAACATGAATCTAGTAGGCTACTGTCATTTAAGTATTTAAAGTTACTTAAAGTTAAGTTAAGAGACTCAAAGAATAGACATTTTAATTATGATTGGTTGTGGTAATAAAACAAGAGCTCAAAAGGAAGTTTGTGAAATGTTTTAATAATAAATACACTGGTAAACAAGTTTCGATATACTGGACATGTAAAAGAAGTTTCATTATACTGGACATGTAAAAAATATTGAAAAATCAGGTAAAAATGATAAATTTACTTATGAAAAAAAAAAGATGTACTTCTAGAGATTGAGGAAAATCCGCATAAGACAATTCGAGAACTTGCCGCCGTCAATGGCGTAAGTAAATCATCTATTTTGAGAGTTTTGCATAAAGAAAAATACCACCCTTACAAAGTTCAGTTGGTTCAGGAGTTAAATGAAGATCATCCTAATAGAAGGCCAGAATTCTGTGATATATTGGAGGACAGAATGAACAAAATAGTTTTTTGTTGATGAAGCGACGTTTTATTTAAACGGAACGGTTAACTGTAGATATTGGAGTAGAGAAAATCCTCACTGGGTGTGTGAAAGTCACAAGTAATATCCTAAAAAAGTTAACGTTTGGGCTGGTATTATTTACAATAAAATTATTGGTCCTTATTTTTTTAAGGCCACAGTTGATGATGAGGTTTATCTAGATTTTTTGATTAACTTTTTAGTGCCTACATTACTAAGATTTTTTCCTGATGTTAATCATACAAATAATATAGATCGATCTATTTACTATAAAAACACGAAGCTCCACCGCATTTTGCACATATAGTTCAAAATTACTTAAATGAGGTTTTTCCCAATAGGTGGATTGGAAGACGTGAAACGATCGAATGGCCAGCTAATTATCCGATTTGACTCCTTTCAATTACTTATTATGGGGTTTTTAAAATCTAAAGTATATTTTATTAGACCAATCAATATTGCTGATTTAAAAGTCAGGATAACGAAAAAAATAACAAAATAACCCCGAGGTCGTACAAAATGTTGTAGGAGAATTGCAAAATCGTCTCGATTATTGTCAAGAAGTGAATGGTGGTCATTTTAAATATTTAATTTAATTGTAAAGTACATTCTAAATATTGTGTGGCATTATTATCTTCATTTAACCTAAAGTTTTGTGATAGAGACATTATCAAAATTTTACATCTTAAAAATCAGTTTTCCCAGTTATGATTGCACCAAACTTAAAAAAACTTTATATTGCTGAACAGAGGACTAAAATCTCTTTCTAAAAAAGTACCATACGACCTCCTTTAATATTTAAAATTTTCGAGGGGGTGCTATAATTCAAAGGGGAATGATGGAGGGGGATAATATTTTTATACTATAACTTGTCAACTTAAAAATAAAAATCGACCTGCTTCAGGTTTTTTTCACATAGTACATAATAACGCTAAAAATGAATTTATTCGATACATATGGACCGCATGGTATGTATATATATATATATATATATATATATATATATATATATATATATATATATATATATATATATATATATATATATATGTATTTCAATATTACTCAGTTTCCAGATTAATTATTACCTTTAAAGGAGATTATTATAATTCGGTAATTAGATGGGGCTTAATGGTTAATGGCTTAGTTGAGTAATACAAAGGTGAGAGATCGGTTCCGTAAATCTCGTGCAGTTCCATAATCCAAACTAATTATCAAATAGCATGGAACCAATTAAATCTGATTCTATAAAAAATCGTCGATAGAGAACTACTCACTTTTAATTTAATTACAAAACACTAATAAATTGATCTTATGATCTTGATGATAATTTAACATACTCATACTCATATATATTTTGCATCAGTAAAATATATATTTAGTTTGAGTTTCACACATCATATTATGTTATCATTTAAATTAATAAACAAAAATTTCATTAATATAGAAGTTCTATTCATTATTCTTAATATTATGCCTTTAGATGTATTTTGATTTCATTTAACCTAGTTTAAACTTACCTTAAACCAAAATTGATTAGAAGATAACTAGAGTTTTTTTTAATTTTATGTTAATATGTTTATATTCTGATCTATAACTGTATCCCAATTTCAGTTCATTTAATTATTTATAACAAAGCAATAAGTGATTATATTATGACAGATTAGTGAGTATATTGGGAAACTCTTAAAAAATATTAAGTACCAAATACTCGTCGTCAGAGACCAAAATGCCACTGAATCTCTAAATATTATACGAACAAGCTGAATTTTGCCTTGAATGTGAATTTTGGGATTCCAAAAAAGATGCAAAAAAATTGATCACTTTTACCACCGGGCGGTGGTCTTTAGGAGGTTTAGGACTTCCCCCTAAACCTCCCCTTCGGAAAAGCGTGGGAAAAAGGGAAAACATCGATTGCCTAAGAATCTGTACGCCGTAGAAATAAATATTTTAAACAAAACATGTAGCTGAGTTAATTCTAACAAAAACTTTTTGTGTACAACGAGCCGTTTTCTCAGAAACAACGCTTGAACTGACCGGTGTTTTTGTATGTCAGTTACGGGCGCTAAATCAATTTTTTAAATAAAATTTGTATCACTTCAACGGTAAAAATTTGATATCTTTTGATTAGAGTGCTCTAACGACAAAATTCAAAATACTTAGAGGTAAAGAGTGCAGCTATTTTACGCAATTTTTGTTTTGCTGCAAATGGAGTCAGTTTCTATAAAGCTGTTATATCAATAAACGTTGCGCAATTTTTGCCATTTTTTACGGTTCTCATAAGATCAATAAAATTTATTACTGCCATTGATCGGTCGCTATGGAATTTCCATTGCTAGAGTCTCATCTTTAAAAAGTGTAACATGAAATTTCGATCTTGCATTTTGGCAACAAATATGAGGCATTTGAAATAAGCCTAAAAACCGCCAAATTTAAACTTTCACATTACACATCCACAAAACAACATTAATGGAATTGGTAGCTGATGATGTGTTGTTTCTTAACACCTACTAACGCTATCAAAAAGAAGCAATTTTAAATGTTTTATTTGAAGTATAAGGCCAATTATAACAATTTCCTCATTTTTCACAAAAAAATATATAACTTTCGACTTGACCATATTTTTGCGTCGTTAGAAACAGTAAATTGAAGTTAAATGTTTCTACTATTGACTACTATGGTCGCTTAATGTAGGTAAGTCTTAGAATTTTAAGGGAGAGCTTGAGTCAACCGCTTGAGTACTGCCGCTTGAGTACTGCCGCTGAGTATCAATTCTCGCAGTGGCTGCGGGCGCTTGGCGACCTTTTCCTGGGCGATCAGAAGCTTATTACAACAGTCATGTACAAGGTCCTTTCTATATTCACCAATTTTTATCGTAATTTGTGCATTTCTATTTTTCATTCTATGAAGGATCGCTCATTTATGACTAAAAGTCAGATTATTTTAATGATAAAAACACCTATAAAATGACATAGTTTAAATATTATAAATACTTAACGAATTCATTAATTTCCATTTATTACACACATTACATACATACTTGTTACATACATACAAGCGTATGCATGTACGAGTAGGTCGCTGCATACGCAGCCGCTGCGATAATTATTGTCACTCGCCGGAAGTACTAAAGCGAAGAGCATTGGTTACTGTTTTCGAAGGTTTGCCTTAAAATTTTAATACTTGCCTCCATTAGACGACAATATACAATTAATAGTATAAATATGTGAAAAAGTTACAGTACAGCGGATCATCTTCTTATAGTCAGAACGCTAAAAGAGAAAGCCAATGAATATTACTTGAACCTATACATTGGCTTCGTTGATTATGAAAAGCCATTCGACTCCATAGAACTTTGGGCAATAGAGAGAGCTATGAACAACTGCAGGATAGACTTCCGATACAGAATTCTCATACATAATATTTACAAGAAAGCTACAATGAAAATACAAATAGATGCGAAAACCAATCAACAGAGGATTTCACCAGGGAGATGGTATCCCACCAAAACTATTCACACTTAGACTGAAAGACGTCTTCAAAGACATTAACTGGGTAGATAAAGGAATAAATGTTAATGGAAGAAAACTGAGTCATTTGAGATGATGACATTGTAATATTCGCTACAAGTTTCGAAGAACTACAGACCATAATGACGCAACTATTTTAAGCTTCGGAAAAAGTAGGCTTTAAGATAAACTTGAAAAAACAAAAATAATGACAAATACACCGAACATTAGAGATTTAGAAACAATAAGCGAATACATCTACCTGGGACCTGGGACAAATAATGAAAGTTAACAAAAAAAATCAAATTGCTGAAATTACCAGAACTATAAGGTTAGCATGGGCAGTATTTGAAAAACATTAAAATATAACAATGTTTGAAAACCTGAATTTACGATCAGTGTATCCTCCCTATACTCACGTATGGTTCACAGACGTGGACACTCACCAAGTCTCATATGGATAAAATCGTAAAAGCACAAAGAGCGATGGAAAGATCAATGCTCGGGGTGAGACTTATAGACAAAAAAACAAATGGATTAGAAGCAAAACCAAGGTAAAAGACGCAGGAGAACATGCTGCCAAATTAAAATGGAGCTTCTCAGGACACAATACCCGACTAAAGGATAAAAGATGGAACCATGAAATACAACAATGAAGACCGTGGCTAGGAAAGAGAAGCAGAGGAAGACCACAAATGAGATGGGCTGATGATATTAAGAAGATCGGACACAACTGGAAGCAAGTGACGCAAAATAGAAAACACTGGATTGATTTGGGGGAGGCCTATGTCCAAAGTTGGATTACTTAAGGCTAAAGAAAAAGAAGAGGAAAGTATAAACATTTAGCTTCAATTTCCCGTTTTGAATGTCCCAAAATAGGGTCGAAATTGAAAGTTATATATTATTTTGTGAACAATGAGGAAATCGTTATATTTGGCCTAATACTTCATATAAAACGTTTTTAACTCCTCGTTTTTTAGTTACACAAGTACGTCTTTAATATACATCTTCCGCTACAAATTCCACGTAATGCCGTCTTCGTGGAAGCATTTTCCGTGACGTGAGATCGTTTGTAATGTGAAAGTTTAAGTTCACCTTTTTAGGCATTTCAAATGCCTCATATTTGTTAACAATGAAAATTTCGTAGCGACCAATCAAAAAAAGCCATACATTTTTTTGATCTTATGAGAATCGTAAAAAATGGCAAAAATCACACGTTTATTTATTTAACAGCTTTATAGAAACTGAGTTAATTTTCGGTAAAACACAAAAATTGCATACAAAAACTTTACTATTTACCTTTAAAATGCATTTTGATTTTTGTCGATAGGGTACTCAGATCAAAAGATATCGAATTTTTACCGTAGAGTTGATACAAATTTTATTTAGAAAGTTGATTTCGCGCGCGTAACTGGCATCAAAAATCATACGGTCGCTCAATCGTTGTTTCTAAGAAAAATTTTCGTTCTTCACAAAAAGTGCTAACAAACATTTTTGTTCAGAATTGCCTCAGCTACATTGTTGTGTGAGATATTTTTTCTACGGCGAGATTTATTCTAGGGAAATCGGTGTTTTTTGGTTTTCCCAATACGAAGGGGATTTAGTGGGAAACCCGGGAGAAGGAATAAAGTTTTTTGAAATAATTTTATATAATTTGGAAACTTTAAAAACAAATTTTGTATGATCTAGAAAAAAAATGAAAGAACAGATAAGGAGAAACATTATAGTCCAGTCTGGTTAACAAAAAGGTCGAAAAATTTTTCGCAGATATCTGAAGCTTTTAAGACATAGGTGGGGGTTACTAGATGAAGAATAGATGAAAAAGTACTCGTGTTTTTACTTTGCGTTTTTTTTAACAATCAGTTATGGTCACAATTTGATTTTTTGTCTGTAAGTTTTTCCCTTATATTTTACATAAACAATACTTATATCATTTTTTTATATTAAGAATATCTTTATTTTCCCGTTTTTTAAATTTAAATTGACAAATAATTTACGGAGATATTTGCAAAAAAGCAGTTTTTTGCACCAATTTATAAGTTTTATTAATTTTTTTATTAACAAAATAAAATGTTATAAATACATTTGAACATCGAGGAATTACCCACTTAAATTTGTGCGAAATTTCAAGTAGAAAACATTTACATTATCTCGTCTTCCATTGCAGCTAGAAGCCTCTTTTTTTAATCTGGGGTAACTCATCGAAATATGAATAACTACATAGTTTTCACTGGCCAGGAAATATGGAAAACCTCGGAAAAATTGAGTCCATTTGAAATTCACTGTAAAAACTTACTTTTTTTTAAATTTGGCTGGCATAGTCTGTCGCAGTATTATTAATGATGACATACTTTTCACCCTCCCGGGATATAATAATAGGAATATAATAACTATAATGTGTAAAAAATTACCTGAAATTTAATTTATAAAATATTTAAGTTGATTTTCCGGGATTTTCCGAGATTTCCGGGGGGGAGGGGTGAAAATTATGTCATCATTATTAATACTGCGACAGACTATTCCAGCCAAATTAAAAAAAAATTCAAATGGACTCAATTTTTCCGAGGTTTCCCATATTTCCCGCCCAGTGAAAACTATGTAGTTATTCATATTTCCACGAGCTACCCAGATTAAAAAAAGAGGCTTCTAACTGCAATGGAAGCCGAGATAATGTAAATTTTTCCTACGTGTTTTAATTTGAAGTTCCGGTCTCGAAAAAAAAACGGAGCTGAAACAGTTATCCACTCCACTTTCCTATGTCGATCATTCGAAAGTACCTTCGTTTCGAAAGGCTGTAAGTTTCTAAAAATTGGATGAATTTTACGGCTATAAGTTTCAATATAAAGTTTAGATTTTCATTCAAAATTTGTGCAAATTTTACTTCTAAATGTTTATAAAAAATGGAAATATGATTTTTTTAAAAATAGTCCCTAACTTTGTTCCTATTGGTCATAGAAGGTTTTTTTTAATGTGAGTTTTTTTACCAGCTATTCAATGGTTGCACGTACAAGTCTGTAGCTTGAAAAATATAGAAGTTATTACAATTGTTTATAAGTAAAAAACATATCCCTTTTTCAAACGTTTATTTTGTAAATAAACTCCTGGACAAAATGAACGCACCACTCATATTTTTCTCAATAATCTATATTTATTGATAATTTACTGTACAAGTTGCCTATGGACCTTGTTTGATAGTGACAGTTGTTATTAAAGCTAATAATAGTCTTGTTTTAACAATAATTTGTATTAAACTTCGTTTTAGACTAAAAGTGAGTTAAATTTTTCATAACGAGTGCCGATTAAAGCAAACTGCTTGTGAGAAACAAGCTTTTTATTGTGATATTTTTAATAACGTGCATGTTTAGAAGTTCATTTGCATAAAAATCAAATAAAAAAATGAACCGACAAAGAAATTTGTCCATGGAGGAGGCAGTGCGAGCATCGACTCTTCTAGATGAAGGATATTCAATGCGATACGTTGCAGGTTTGTTAGGAAGACATCATTCCAGGATCAGTCGCAAGGTGAGGCGATTTAATGAAACAGGGTCGTACCATCGAAGACCAGGGCAAGGGCGAAAATGTTGCACTAATCAAATTGATGATCGTTTTTTGAGACAACGTGCTCTCAGAGATAGGAGAGTTACCAGCAATTTGCTAAAAAATGAACTAGCACATGTTCGAAATGTCGCGACATCGTCTCGAACAGTTAAAAGACGTTTACATGAAGCAGAATTGAGTAACAGAAAACCGGCCAAAAAACCCTTGCTTACCAGAGAAGCTTACAGGGTTTAGAGATATAATTTTGCAAGATTGCATCAAAATTGGACCATCGATGATTGGAAGTTCTTTTCTCCGATGAGACTAGAGTAAGCCTAAAAGCTCCAGGTGGTCGTGAGCGTGTCTTGCTAAGTCGAGGAAAAAGGTTTGCCAGCTGCAATATCTCTCCTAAACTACCTTTTGGTGGTGGCTCTAAAATGTTTGGGGGGGGGGGGAATTTGATTTGAAGCTCGTACGGAATTGGTCCCCATACGTACGAGGTCTATGAATGCCCATTATTACTTAGACAACATTATTGTCGAACATGTAATGCCTTTTGCTCCGTTTCTTGGACCTAATTTTTTATTCGTGCAAGACAACGCTCGTTCTCATATGGCTCGATATGTTATTGCCAAACTAAATGATGTTGATATTCCATTATAAGAGTGACCACCTAACAGTCCGGACATGAATCCTATAGAGCATCTATGGGACTATCTCAAAAAAAAGATTCGAAGTCGTAGACCCCCTATTCCAAGTCACAACCAACTCATTGAGGCCGGTATTGAAGAATCAGAGAATATTCCGCAAGCTTTTGTTGAAAATTTGATATCAAGCAAGCCTCAACGCATAAATGCAGTCATAAGAAGTAAAGGACGGCCTACACGGTATAAGTGTTGACCCAGATGCAGTTTATTGTGTTACTTTACTGATTTTTTTCTTTTTGCAATTTGGAGTTATGCTAGCTTATTTACGCATTTCTGTCAAAAACAAATTTTTAAAGAAACAATAAGGCAAATTAAGGTCATGATAAAGTCATGTTGGACTTATTTGTAGGTGTTTATTATTATTTCAATGTAATATAGTTTTATTTTGTGTTCATATTGTAAATATTTAGATCAATTAAAGTGGTGCGTTAATTTTGTCCAGGAGTTTAATTTCGATGAAAACGCAATATACATTTTCATCGCATATAGCATAAAGAATCCTATTAAATTTGCTAAATATGTCTAGCATCATTAATAGAGTAAGTTCAATAGTTTAAATATTTAGCCTCATGGATAAACAAGTTACATAACTTTTAAACTATTTGACAGATAGGGGGAAATTTCGCACAAATTTAAAAGACGGTAATTCCTCGATGTTCAAATGTATTAATAACATTTTATTTTGTTAATAAAAAACTTAATAAAATTTATAAACTAGTGCAAAAAACTGCTTTTTGCAAATATCTCCGTAAATTATTTATAAATTTTAATTTAAAAAACGGGAAAATAAAGATATTCTTGATATAAAAAATGGTATAAATATTGTTTATGTAAAATATAAGGGAAAACACTTATAGACAAAAAATCAAATTGTGACCATAAATTATTGTTTAAAAAAAACGCAAGGTAAAAAATACGAGTACTTTTTCATCTATTCGTCATCTAGTAACCCTCACCTATGTCTTAAAAGCTTCAGATATCTGCCATGAAATAGATGATTTTTGCGTAAACCGACTGGGCTATTATTCAATTGTCTCTCACAACACAATTTTGAGCTTATTTTAATACTAGATCTCTGGGCCAATATAAATAGTTACTAATCTGAAGATGCTCGTAACAATTAACCTCTGGGTCAACATAAAGAGTCACTAACAATTAGATTCACCTTTT
Organism: Diabrotica undecimpunctata; assembly: GCF_040954645.1. NCBI lineage: Eukaryota > Metazoa > Arthropoda > Insecta > Coleoptera > Chrysomelidae > Diabrotica > Diabrotica undecimpunctata. The sequence continues at coordinate 147,232,355 of NC_092805.1, read as the reverse complement.
TGAAATTTTAAAAAGTTTACGGATATATCCAGTTTCTCTACCATCTTCTGAAGACTCCTGTAGAAGAGACATGTAGTTATATTGCTCTATATTGTATAATCTATAGCTCAATTCATACTATGGTCCATAAAATAATTTCCAATACAATGCTCAAAAGAATCCAAATTATAATACTCAAAAAATATGGTCGATCGACCGATGTGTCCTATATAATGCTCGTATAATGCATTAAATGCATCTAGTTGTACCGACTAACAAGCGATTTAGCGTTAGTTTTTTGAACGCAGTTTACCATTATTTCTCACAAATTTAAATTTAAATTTATATAATTTAGTATAATAAATTATAGATCAGAATAGTAAAACATAGCATTTACTTTAAATTGCACAACTTGACCAAACTAGATATTGCACTTAAATGAGCTAGAATATTTTTATATTTACACATGCTTCGTTACATGTACCTAAAAAATCTATCACAATTTTGTATCATAAAATGTTTAGTGTATTTACCCCATATCTGTACATATTGTATATAGAATGTATTAGCTTAAGTTATAAAATATTTATGTTTATGTTTTAAACGTAAGTAAATAAAAGTTGCATTTAGAAGAAAAGTTATTGTTTATTGATACCTTAAATTTCTCTTCCAGTTAGAATTACACTTAGATCGGCATCTATTAGGACTGACTATCAAAGAACATTTTATATTGAAACAATATTTTAACTGCTACTGCTCATTGTGGACTAAAACAATGATAGTCATGTAATAATAATTCACGACGATGTGTCAAGAACATCCATGTTTGACAGCGGTCTTCCCGTCTTTGTGATACAACGCTTTAAACAATATAAATATATAGGAGTAACAATAACAAAAGAACAGAAATGGTAAGAAAAATTTATAGGAAAACAATAGAAAAAGAAAGCAATATAATTATTAAAATACTATTGATTCAAAAATGTTTTTAGGCTACGATTTAGTCAGTATTAACTTAGTGCTCAGAAACGACGAAAATGAGCTCAAAATACACTAAAAATTAAAACAAAAAACTACATTAGACAATGAAGTTGTTGTATCTTCAACAGGCTTGCCCTTGTGAGGATTGAACTATAAAATTAACAGAATTACTTAACATTTGACATTTTATTAATTTGCTTTTCTTTTTCTTTCAGTCAAAACTTATTACTATGGTTACCATGTCTCTTCTATTTTTTAAATTCAGTTTAGGTTAGTTTGACAGAGGAAGTGTCTATGTTTATGCAAACCTTTATTGAAAAAATTTTGACATAATATGTAAAAATGTTTAGTTTGCACTTATTAAACAAGCAACAGAGTTGCTTAATAAAATTTGTTGTTTATTTTTGTTTGGTTTTTTCCCTTCTTAATTACTTATTAACCCATCAAAGCCTGAATTAATTTTTCTTGTAAAACTGGTGGTTTTTTGCTAAGTTTAGTTTAGGAAAAATACAAATAACCAGAAAAACGTATTAAATTTTATTTGTTTATCGAACATATGACATTACAAACTGTGACCATATGGTAACACTAGGTCAAAATACTATAAAAATATTATAAGATTTACTCTTTATGAAATATGGCAAAGCATTCAATGCAGAGTCCAATATCGCATTTCTCACACTGCGTACGTCCTACTAAGCACCCTTCTCCTCCGCACCGCCTTCGTCTTTTATTAGGAACAGGTATAATGAGATGGTTAACACCATCGTACCCAATGTTGTCAGAGATTCTGTTAAGAGATAAACTATTTCTACTTGTTGTTGGTCTTCCAGGTCTAATGGGAATTTTTTAATTTGGTAAGGTAAGTAGTCGCGATTTTACGTCGAAAAATCAAATTAATTGTCGGTCTTTCTGAACACTTATAAAATATCCACGCATTTTGCACCGCAGCGTCAATTAACTATGTAAGTATAGACCAATACCATTTTTTATTACGAATACTTATACGGTATCTTGTTAAATCCTCATCCATTCTATCAGTGCCTCCCATAAACTTGTTATATATTTCAACAACATGTGGGCGTGGAACTTTGACGACGTGGCGACTTTTTTTTCAGATTGTGAATAACGTTTCACTTGTTGAATAGGATGCGCACCATATGAAGTTGATGCCATTGTTACGACGGCGTTATCCATCCATCTTGTCAACATAATACCATCTTGTTTCAAATCAAATAACCTCGAGTTTGTTTGGACATAGTTGTTTTATTGACAAGTAGAACATCATGTGGTATTCTGTTCTCTCTTATTGTTCCTGTGACACCATATCCTTTTTCTTCTAAATACACCATTAAATTGAATCCAGTAAAAAGGTTATTTATATAGATTTGTTAAGGCAGCTTTTGGCAAAGTGTCCAATATCGAGACAAGGGGAGCGGCTGCCTTTCCCAATGCAAGTTGGTAAAGATCATTGGAATTGGTACTTTTCCTCTTTGATACTCTTTGATAGATCTCCAAATTCACAAGGTAACTAGTCTCGAAGTTAAGGCACCATACTTTATAACCGAATCTTATCGGTTTTCCCCTAATGAATTGTTTACAATTATGGCGGCTGTAATATTTTACCATCTACTCAACATAATTCATATTTTCAGTTGGTTGATAATATTTGAGAAAACTACTCTGTTTTTGATTACTGGTCTCAATTTTTACATTGTATCATTTAAATCCATTTGCGTATTATCAGCACAGTGCATGAAACGCATTATTTGGATAAACCTGTAGCGACGCATTGCATCCTTCATGATTTTTTTTGAAAATGTCTGCTCCATTGTCCCAATAAAACCTTTTTCCAGGAAGTCAATTGTATCCAGACACTATCAAAATACCCAAAAAACATTTGAGCTCGTCCAAGGTAATCTTCGGATCAGCACCATTCACAAAAAGAGCGTATTTTCTGCTTTCGTCTAAAATATGGCCTAGCATTTCGTTATTGAAAAACAACTCGAATAAATCTGTAGGGCTCATATTTTTAAATTGTGAGTAGTTGCTTTGCATCGATGCAAGTTCTTTTAGTATACTTTTTTCCCTTTAGTGATTTCAAAAAAACTAGTATTAGGTTATGTGTGAAGTGGTGAAATAAGTGGCATTTGCTCGTCTTCCATCTCATTAAAACTCTCTTCTGGTGCATCATCAAAATCCAGCTCGGCTTCTGCTAATAATTATCTTCGGGACAGGTTATCCACAAATCCACCATTATTCTCGTCAGCAGAATCTTCATCAGTCAAAACATTTGGATCAGGTGGACTATATATATAATATATATATATATATATATATATATATATATATATATATATTCTCTTATGTCTTATTAACCTAATGTGACCATTTGGTAACAGTCTGATTCAGTCTTATGTAAATTTTTTTTTAATGAACCAGGTTGCCTGCTATAATTTTTATGTTATAACCTACTTCCTGAACTATATCAATAATTATTTAAATTGCCGGAAAGTCTTAAAAGTAAACTAATAAAACTACTTACTCAAATCTCGGTTCCATAATTTGCACATTCGTTAATACGCATGAATTCACACAACTATACTAGTCTTTCGCTCCAAACTGTGGAATGTTACACTGTAACAAATTGAATACACTGATATCTAGTAACGAAAAGTTAAACTGCGGATAGACTTCTAGCGTTAACTTGAGCTACAATTAACATTAAATGATGGCGTGTTTTCGTAACTAAGTGGTCACACAAGGCTTTGATGGGTTAATATAAACTCTGTTGCTTGTTTAATAAGTGCAAATGAAACATTTTTACATATTATGTAAAAATTTGCAATGAATGAATGACGTATATCGTCAAATTTTACTCATTACCAAAACATGGAGAATGGTTTTTACACAAAAATACATGTTGTGATTTTCTCCAACCCCTAGATTAGATCGTACTACGTTACTGAATGAAACAGGAGGACTGAGAACACCAGAGAAAAATTAGCTAACTGATATCATCTCATGCATTGTTTAATGGCTGAAGATTTAAAAAGTGATGGGAAAAACCTACCGGTTTTAACCGAAAACCGGTTTTTTTACTTCGCAATAACCGGTTTTATCGGTTGTTTTTTGTCCCGGTTATAACCGGTTTTTTATTTTTAAAGTAAAAACCGGTTATTAGGTTTTTACGGTGATTAGGATTAGGTATTATTTTGGATCCCAATCATAATTATTATTTTCAAGTAATTATTCCAAACAAAACCATAATTCAAATGTATTTGTAATCATAATATTTACATAAGAAGTGATCTGGTACATCATCTATTTTTCACACTTGACTCTTGACATTGAAAATGGGTGAATGGCTTTTTCTGATTACTGATTACCAAAAATAATGTTCTGACTATGAATATCGAATTACCGATTACGAATACGAATCTCCAAGGATTTCCCTACGTTTTCAAAACGATACACCCATACAGGAAGTATTAAATGAGTTAAAATGTAGGTACCTATTATACAAATATATTATATAAACGTGTTAAAAGTAATACATAATAATTATTTTTTGATGGTAATAAAAATAAAAGATGAATTGCATTATTCAATTTATTTTTAAGTAAAATATTTATGTTTATATTATTTTTTTTAAATCCCATTTGAAAGAGTCTGGAAATTTTTTATAAGTTAAAATGGTTGGTGTGGGGAATTTTTAGGGTTTGGGAGGAGAGGAAAATTGGTGGGTATTTTAGAGGATTATAGTTTTAAATGGTAAATTAAATTTGCATCATTATTTGAATACAATAATTGCATATTATATTCTACTCTCTATTATTTTAGCGCCCTCTGTTGAGCAGTAGTATAATAATTTTGGTTTACTGCTCTCTACATCTGACTACAACCAGATGGAATTCTGTCTACCATATGCTTAAAAGATTCACACTAATGTCCCCGTATATAGCTGCAATATTGGCAGATCTCTCGATTAAAAAAGCACCAAGGATGAATTCTGGTTCAGATATAAAACTAATTACTGAAATTGTAACCAATTTATCGCCTTTCGATGAGGCCACAAAGGAGATCTCGGGTTCACAGTACATTACTGCTAGCCTTGTTATCCCCTTGTGTCTATTATCGAAAGATCTTTAAAAAACCTCAAGCCAAACCGCCAAACCTTAGTACAGCCCAAAAGTTATGCCAAAAGCTTATAACTAGCCTTCAAGAGAGCTTTTACGAAATCCCCTGCTTTGCCATGCTACAATCACGGACCCGAGGTTCAAAAAACTATATCTGAATCCGTCTATAGCGGAGACAGTCACATCCAATTTAGGCTCGGTTAGGACGTACCTTACCGAAATCGGAAAACTTTCTCCTTCCTGCTCCTTCCAAAATGAAGAAGCCAAAGTGAGTTTAAAATCAAACCCTCTTGGTCTTCACACGATCTGGAGTTGGTGAAAAGTGGTTTCAGTTCAAGTTCTCAGGACACACGGATTCAAAGTTTTGCTGCTGAGATTAAGTGATCCGTTTTCATTTTTAGAGCAGAACAGAAACTGTATGCCAGGCTTGGCTTTTATAGCTAAAAAATACATGTCGTTGGTCGGAAGTTCGGTGGCATCAGAGAGATTGGTGTCATCATTGAATGATATTGTGTCAGATGAGAGAAGCCGTTTATCCGACCAACATATATATGAACGATTTTTTCTCAATAGGCTTCATGAAAAATACTGGCCAACATAATGCTAAATCCATTTCATATAATATAACCTATTTGTAACCTTCTAATCTATACTTTTTTACTTAAAATATTACTTCATATTCTTTTATTGTATATTATTGCAATATGTATATATTAATCTTACGCTATAATATATTTAATAATAATCACTAAATATATATTAATAATCAAATAATAAACAAATATAATAATTAATAGAATAAAATGGTTTTATTAAAAATTGTGTTTTATTTATATTGATGTTCTTTCGATAGTACTAATTTTGATCATATTGATATCGAGTCGAATGAAGTATCGCAAACTAAAGTGCATTGTAAATGTAACTTTGTAACTTATTGGATTAAAAAAACCGAAAACCGTTTTTTTGGCCGGTTATAACCGCCAGGTTAAACCGTAAGCAAAAAAAACCGTATAACCGAAAACCGGTGTTTTGTCAAAAACCTTCATCCCTAATTTAAAGTACGTAATTTAGACACATCTGATAAGGAATCTGTTAAGGGTACGCTAATTTAATTTTAATAGCGTTAAGAAAAAATTAGTTCATGTATAATAATTTATTTTCAACGTGCATTTCACATGACAATGTGGCAATCTGGAAGTAGAAATGTTCATAATAAATAGCTTATTTTGCAATTTAATATCATTTTCACAAGAGACATTATAAAGAACATATTCTATCTGTGCTTTTACTAAATTTAAACTTGTGGCCCTTTAAAAATTTAGCAGAATTTAAAAATACAATTGCTGAATCCGATGCGTACGAAAAAATCATCGAAGTGGGTCATACACACGTACTTGCTCGTCTCCAATCCCCCCTCAAAGAGAGTTTTATTTCGAAGACGGTACCGTGCTTATATAAACACACATTTCACAACCTGTTTGAAATTTGTAATCGTATTTTCTCAGCATCCAGTTTAATATAAAGGTAAGAGTGAAAGTTAAAAGTGAATTTTGTATCACGGTTTATTCTGTCGCTAATAGTGATTCAATTTGTCACGTAAGGTAGGAAGTATTTTAGGCACAATACAGTTCCTTCATGAACTTTTTTTCGTTTGGCTTTTTAAGAATAGAGTTAGTTTTTTGAAAGAAAATCTGTAGCATCATTTCATAAATTAATATTGTTTTATTTATTTTTTTATGCTATATACATAACATACTATGTTTTTAATTATGCTTTAAATTGCTTTTAATATTTGAATAACCAGTTTATATATTTTAACGATATTATTTCGTTCTTTTCTTTTTTCGCTAACATTTCATTCTTTTTTTTAGTTGATTTTATATTAAAATTTAATTAGCTATGGACTTTTGATTGTTTTCTAGTACTAGTACCTTTTTCTGTTAAATATTTTAATGTGAGATCTACAAACATAAGAGTCACACACTTTCTTCAATTAATTTGAGACTCATTTTTTCGGATTGTGTAGTTCTAGATGTTAGATTTCTCAAGACTAGAAGGCGGTTTGCTGGCATCTTGGTTTGCTCTACCTGATGATATGTTGACATTAGTTACAATAGTTCTTTCTCATCTTAGTTCCCGGACATATTCGTAATTGGATCGAATCTTTCATGGTTTGGCAATCATCAACGTAACCTTTCACCCATTGGGTTGTGTTTTATAATGCGTGCGGTTTCTACAAGTAGCTGTTCATTTCTTTGGCTGTTTTCCTGGCAGACTTCTTTCTGCTGATCTTCCGTCTATTGCAATCTTAACTATTCTATCATTCTTCATTGTCATTACATGTTGGTTTTAGCTCCTTTTCCGTCCTCTTCCAATCATTCTGTATCCTGATTATTGCTTTAAATCCTACTTATAATGCTGATTAACCACACACTAAAATGATTTGCTAACTGATTCTATTCTATGCTGAGCAATTGTTGTAATTATATAGCTTCCTAACAATTTTAAGAGCTTCCTAAAAATATTTAACTAGTTAATATTTGAATAGTAAAATGTTTAGTTAATATAAGGAGACAAATGTATAAAAGTTTGTCTTAAAAGCAATGTTTTGATGGGTCCCTAGACGAGAAACAAGTGTCCATGTTTTATCTCTAACCTGTCCTTAATAATAATTGTAATGCTTAAAATTTTAATGCTTTTTATTCTTTCTGGGTAGAAAATTTTCATGTTGTGACTGGCTGTATGGCACTTGCCTATACCATTAAAACAAAACAAAAAAAAATGTATAAAAGATAGAACTGGTAAAATTTGGTTCATTAAAAGATGTAGGATATTCGAATTGTTGAAAAAGGGACTCTATCGTATACACTGTTTATTGAAATTGTTTTGAAGCTATTTTCTTGTGGCATTTTAAATTAATTTATATTTAAATGGGAATAAGCCACAATTAAAGGTTAAAATACGTTTATTGACGTTTCAATTTCCACTTCGGAAATCGTTCTCAAAATACAAACATTAGTGTTTGTATTTTGAGAACGATTTCCGAAGTGGAAATTGAAACGTCAATAAACGTATTTTAACCTTTAATTGTGGCTTATTCCCATTTAAATATAAATCTGTTTATTGAAGTTATTGAAATAAAAAAATGAGATACCGAAAACTTAATCAATTCATTATAACGGAACACAAATAATTTACCTCGTCGTTATAACGAAAAACAAACTGGGCAGAATAATTAAAATACTTATAAGTTCTTCTTCTTCCAGTTCTATGACCGTTTATAATCGTTGGATATTATATTCGCTATTGTGACTTTACTGACAGCAGCTCTAAATAATAGTGTTGTCAATTTTCAGTACGATTGTCTTGGATTTGTCAACCATGATGTTCTTCTTGTACCTGGACAACGTTTACCATGAATCTTTCCCTGAATGGTCAGATGTTAAAGTTAATATTTTTCAGGATGTCTCAAAATTTGACTGAAGTATTCCGTCTTGCAACTCTTTATGAGATTGACTAGTTATATTGTTTGGTTCAGTGGTCTCAGGTTCTTTTTATTTTTAACTCTGTCGACCTAGCTTATTCTTAATAGTCGTCTGTACATTCACATCTCAAAGGCTTCTAAGCGTTTAAGTATAGCCTCACGTAAAGTCCACGCTTCCACTTCATACTGTAGCAATGGAAAAATATAGCAATATATCATTCGAGCGCGAAGGCCAACACTAAGATCGTGGCTGCAGAGTACGTTCCTCATTTTTATAAAAATTTTTCTGCATTACGGCCGAGATATACGAGTTTCTCTACTCTGTCCAGTAAGGTATCTCCGAGTTTTTTACACAGGTTCATTTGATTTTGTTCATTAGATTGAAGGTCTTCTACACAATTTTTCAGTACTGAGGTATTGTCGGCATATCTAATATTGTTCACGGTTACATTATTCACAATAATACTTTCTGTTGTCTCCATTAAGGCTTCCTTAAATGTTTCCTCTGAATAAAAGGTAAAAAGTAAAGGCAATAGTATACAGCCTTGTCTCATTCCTCTTTTTATATTTATTTTATCCGCCAGTTCTTGTTAAACTTTTAATAATGTCACTTGATGCTAGTATAGATTTGTAATTATTCGTGAATATTTATCGTCCAATTTAGCTGTTTTCAATATTTTTAGTATTTTGTTATGTCAGACCTTATCAAAAGCCTTTTCAAAATCGATTGCACAGATGTATACAATTTTATAAATATGCACTTCTGCACCTCTTCACCTCTGTATCAGTACTTGAATACTTAACAAGGGTTCTCTCGTACCCAAGTCACTTCTATGTCGAGAATGTGTATTGCAAATTATCTCCTCTTTTAATATCGTGCATATTCTGCTGTGTATCAGGAAGATCTTAAAAACGTAACTTACCAGCTTCTGTCCAATAATCACTGCATGTCTTTGCACCACGTTTCTTTGGTATTATAAGAAATTGCGATTTAAATCAATTAGTTGGTAATATCCAAGTGTCATAAATGCTGTTAAAGAGACTACACAGTGCTGTAATTCCATTTTCTCCCAAAATATTTAGTATTTCAATACTCATTTCTGCCAGACCAAGTGATTTTCAATTTTTTTGCAGTTTTTGTTGCCCACTTAATTTTACTTTCTGTTATAGCAGTAGGTGTATATTGTTCTACTATTTTATCTTCAAATAATTTAGAAATGTAGTTTTTCATTCTTTTAACTGTTAACTGGTATCTAATATTCTGTGTTGGTTTTGGTCTTCTTAATTTTAGGATAAATTGTATGGTTTCTTTCTACCAATCTCTGTTAAATCCTTGCTCAAATCTTCTGCCTGAATATTGCGTGGATCCTCTAGTAATAATTTTTATCTTTATTTCTGACTTTTTTTCTTTGGACCGGAAGTCCCAGTATCTTTTCAGTCATCCATCCTTGTTTTCTGGTTTTTACTGTACTTGATATTTTTATTGAACTCTCTTTAATATGTTTTTAATTTTATTTCAGTTTTCCTCAGTACTTTTCACTTTGCTTGATGTCAACTTTATTTTTTGTTCTAATACATTATTTCTTGTTTAACGCTTTCATTTAACATCTTTTATCTATCAATAGTACCTGTTTACTTCGTCCTTAGAACCCTTTTTAATATTAGTCTTATTTTTGCTACCAAAATATTGTGATTTGTTGCAATTGGATACGTTTTGACTGCTTATACCAAATTTCTGTAGCTTTTATTTATACATGTGAAGTCTATTTGGTTACGAATAATTGTTCATGTACATGTAAACATGAGGTGCAGATGTAAATATAACCTTGTTACATATGACATCTAGATATTGACAGAAATCAGAAACATTGTCATCAAAAAAGAAGAAAAATTCTTCTTTTCTACCTTAAACATGAAGATGCGGTTTTTGTTGGGTTTTAGATGTTTTTGTGTTGTATTTGTAAAAATACCCCTTTGTGTTGTAATGTTTTTATTGAAAATTTTAAATGTATTTTTTAACATATTTATGACAGTGTTCTTTACCACTAGGACCAACTGAACATTTTCAATGTAGGTTTTTAAATGTTAACTTCTACCATTTGCACTAAATAAGTTTTCCATTTAGGTGCTGATGAAGGTGGCAGCCTATCACTGAAAATTTCACATTTAGAATAAAGTTCTACACCAAATTGGCTTATACCATCTCTAGCCGATCCTTGATTTGATGCTTTCCCGAAAGTTACCTACATATTTATATATATATATATATATATATATATATATATATATATATATATATATATATATATATATATATATATATATATATATATATATATATTAAAGAGGATTAGTTAATGTCAGTTTTCTCTTTTATTTTCTCCTCGCTACTGTATTTTATTTTCACCACTATTTGGTCTAAGCTTTTTGTTGCTTTTGGAAAGATGTAAAATGGAGCCCTTCTCATTTATGATTTCTCATTTCTTACTTCCATCGATTTGGTCGAAGCTATATTGATTTTAAAGTTAAATTCTCAGCATTTTCTTCTAGTAGTTTTAAATAGTCCAGCCTATAACGGTCTTCTGCTCAGAATTCTTTTTATATATATGGCTTTGCTTGAAATTTTGACAGTAGGTAAAAAATGTCTCACAGATCAAAATTTATCCTATGCCAATATGCGTTTTGCCTCTTGGGGTAGTTACCACTCCAATGTAGAGGTGGAAAAAATTAAAAAATATATTGCATTTGCTAGAATAGTGAATTTTAAGAAAAACATGTTTGTTAGAGTTTACTAACTAAGTAACAAACATACCCGCAGCAAAACCATTCTGATTGAAACTATTCGTTGTTTGTAAACGAAATATGATTTTTTAAAGTTTTATTCGCATGAGTTTGACACCATCTTCAAGTCTTTTCGTGGCAACCCTTTTTAAAACGAAGGGCTTAAAAACATTTAATATACACCATTTTATAGTTTATTTCAAAAGCTACAAAGTGGTGTATATTAAGTTTTTTCAAGTCCTTCGTTTTAAAAAAGGTTGAAGATGGTGATAAACTAAATAGATCCGTTGAACAATCAAATCTCGGTCACTTATTAGTTTATAAAAATAAAAAAAATACCAAAATTTTCAGTAAAATAAAATCTGTTTTTGATATTTTAGAATTTTCTGTATCTTTTTTAGTTTACTCAGATTTTCAAACTCGTTGACAAGATTGCGTCACAAAAAATATAAGCTGACTTTATTTTAGTTATAACTTGATTTCTTGGTCCGAAATTGTTTTATTTTTATCTAATCTCTTCTATCTAGCTAGTGATATTAATATAGATAAAATAAAAGGTGGTTTCAAAAGATGCCTATAATTATAGATTCTCAACTCTGGCCGGATTAAGTTTCGTTTTATTAAACATTTGGTATATTCCATAAACCAAAATAATCAACACACAATTATCTATGCATGCGTTATTTATGTTTGCTGTATCTATTATATGATTAAACTGTTTAATTGTACATTTATAAATAAGTCAAGTGAGAGAACACGATCTGATAATAATAGTGAGCGAATAATTATAGCTTAACTATTATATTTACTACTTTACGCTGAGTGATGCTGTGTTTTGGAAATATTGGTTATAATATTTAAATAAACAAGTGTTTTCTGAAAATAAAACTTTGTAGCTTTTGAGTTTTTTTGAATATCTTTTGGGAATAATCGACTTTTTGACTTTCGAACCGGACACTCTTTTTTAAATACCTGTTTTAATTTAAATAAACTATTTTTAGACGTAAATATTTACCTTTACCGTCGAGTAGTTTGATTACTGCTCTAGGTATATTATCTTGTTCGGTAGCTTTTCTATTATTTGCTTGTTGAGGAGCGTCTATTTAAAAGACACATGTCCATCATTAAGTGAAAATGAGATAATAGTGGGATTCTATAGAAATTCCTAAACTGAACAAGAATATAAGGTCAGAATCAAGCAAAAACATCTTGGTCCGTATTAAACACATAGGAATATATACATATCCGAGCAAAACAGCACATGTCCCAATCGAGTAATTTGATTGTATATTTCGACCAAAACTACTCATGTCCTTGAGTTCATAATATGGACTAGTGCAAATTCTTTTTCAAAACAGCACTTGTCCACAAGTCAAAGTTTTCTATATTAGGCTTTTTTACCTATTTTGTGTGCGGATACTCGGTCATAGAGGGTAATACTAATCCTTTATAACATTTTAAAGTGCTTGTTTACAAAATACGATATCTCCACGTTTTGTATCTGTGGTTAACCTATAAAGTGCTAGCACGCAGCGTACAATTATTTTGTTTCAAATACGTTGTTTTTGTTCTGTGAATTTTTAAGAGCTACATAATAGTTTTACCTTACTCTTTATGGTTGAAAATTATTTAATAATATAATATGGATGGAACTGTGGGGCAAATTAACGTTGGCTCTAGAAAACGTTTGAGGCGAGATATTTTAAAAGAAGAGAAGAAAAGAACTGAAAGGTAAGAACTATTTTTAGCAATTCGATTACTAAATTTTAATATGCGTGTTCATTAAAGGAATACCAACAATGACACTGGAATGAAGAGATTCGAACGTCCTTGTAATCATAACTGGAAAAACTTAAATTGCAATTCAGTTTCGCTCGAAGAAATTAAGATACGGAGGGAAAAGCTTTATGGATATGACAATAAAATTGATCAAGACCAGAAATTGAGCGATTTTATCTTAGTGTGTCCACCCCAGAGGAGACGTGGAAGGGATAACACAGAGGAAAATAATGTTAAACCTCAATCATTTTATGCCTTCTATTATTTCCGTACAAAAGGTAAGACAGTGCCGGTGTGTAAAAAGTTTATTATGGCTGCTTTAAATATTTCTGCTGGTCGACTATGCACAGTTACCATTTTCTTTCGAAAGAGGACAGATACCTAAAGAAAGACGTGCTGGGGATAGAATTTCACGAAAAACGTTGACAAAAAAAACAAAGTAAAATAATTTATATCTTCAATTCCAGCAGCTGAATGTCATTATAATCGTAAGAAATGTTCACAAATCTTTCTGGCGTGTGACTTAAATATCAACAAACTTTTTCAAATGTACAATAATGAGCACCATGACTATAAAGTGAGCCTTACTATGTTTAAACACGTTTCTACCAAAACTTTAATATTGGTTTTAAGTCCCCAGCTTGCGATATATCTGGTACTTGTCTTAATTTAAAGCACACATTACGTAAAGAAATAGGTGAAAAAAGAACATAGACAAGAACAAGAATTCGTAAGTTTTACGAATTAGCGAAAGAGTCTCCTCCAAAAAGCATTTCGTTCGCTTTTGATTTGCAACAGGTCCATCCACTTCCGAAAACTCCAAATCCAAGATGCGTTTTACTTACGGCAGATTAACTTCTACGCATTTTGTTGTATTGGAATGAACAGTTAACATCCATCACTTTATACCTGGGACGAGTAGCAAGCCAAACGAGGTTCCACTGAAGTTGGATCAGCCTTAATACACCATTTACGCTCTTTAGATTTAACAAATTGTGAGCAAATACGGCTTTTTTGGGATGGTTGTGGTGGTCAAAATAAAAATTCGTATATAATGCATATTTCGGCCTGCTGGCTTTTAGAAACTCCTGCGTCAGTCAAAACTATAATAATACATTTTCCAGTTTGAGGGCATAGCTACTTTCCAGCAGACCGCGCATTTGGAAGGGTTGAGAAATTATTGAAACGCAAAGACTTGATCACAAGTGTGGAAGAATACAATGAAGTTTACTCTAATATCGGAAATGTTATGATATTAGAAAAGGATTGGTTTTTATACGATATAAAAAACATTAAATGTTATGATGTTAGGAAAGGATTGGTTTTTATACGATATAAAAAACGGATGATCTGTACAATAAAATTCCAGGAATAAAAATTTTTAAAGCATTGAACTCAAAAAGTTTACTACAAAAAACAATACTACAACCGTTAAGTACAGGAGTTCCGAATTTTATAGATTTCAAATCCAACTAGATCCATATCAATGCTTAGTAAAAAGAGGCAAAATGAAAGTATATTTAAGTTAATACAGCTGTCAATTGGAAACGAAATTGCGAAAGAAAAGAAAAAAGACGTACAGCAATTGTTGAAAAAACAATATAATAACGATAAAAAAAAATAAATGGGAAGATCTACCAGAGGTGACATTTTTTTAAAACATTGTTTATGGAAATTTAATAGAGAATTTTGAAGAATTTCACATATAAATATTGAAGTTTATTGTTTATTTTTATAATGTAAAATGATTTATTTTTCGTTGATTTTTTGAATACTAATAACAATTTCGTGTATTTTACCAATAAACTGTTCAAAATAACACATGTCCGTCACTCAGTCCAGTCAAAACTGCACATGTCCATACTGTCTGAGCAAAACCACACATGTCCAAATTAAAAATAACTATTTTTCATTCCTTATCAAACAAAAAAAAGTAATTACAACTGTATTCAAATCAGTGTGCACGTAAGTATACTTACTGACATTTTCCACAAATAAAAATTACTTTCCATTGTGCAAATAGTTTTTGTAACATATTTCAAAACTATTTTAAGTGGACATGTGTAGTTTTGTGTGGACACTCCTCAGTTGTATGGCTGTTTCCATCTTATCCAAAGTTATTTTTGGTTCAGTCGATACATTTTCCGTTTGATTTCTGTTCTTTCGTCTGTCTTTCTCCATTATCTCTTGTTCGTTGACGCTAATGTTTCTTTGTTTATTTTATAAACTACTTAGAGTTAAACTTTATTATTATTATTTTCACGTATTAAACGTGTTATTTTCGGCAGTTCCCTTTTTCAAGATATTTGTTATGTAGTTAAACCACCAAGGGTTATTAGCGGAGGGACATGCACTGACAGTAAAGTCGACTTTATACTACATGATTTTATCATATGACAATATCATATGAGATTTGTTATGATTCCTCGTTTACACCGAATGATAAGTTATGACATGATATGAGTGACAATGAGGTTTTATTGATTTTTCTTTTTGTTTATGGTCATAGAGATATAAGACACAGTATAGGTAATAACTATCAGGTTGGAAAATAAATCTTCATATATATTCATATAATAAAGTCCATCTCCATAAAGGTATGGCCACTTTCGAGGAACTTGTGCTCTATGATTTTTATGTTTGAAGTTTGGACCAAATATAAAAATAGTGCTGCAACATTTTGGTTGTGGTTTTGTCCACCACAGGTATCAGAATACAATCAGAGCTGCTTTATTTCAGGCTTTATTTGGTTTAAATAGTTAATCAAGCAACTATCTGTTTCTGAACTGCCTCTTATCTTGGTAATTCTGTCCATCCATAGCAAAAGGCATCATTTGGTTCACGTAGCGTATAAATGGTAAAATTATACATGCATACTTTAAGAATGTATTACAACCCATAAATGCCTTATACTGCTGACATTTCTCCTTATCAGTTGCTTTCGCATTCATACACTCATCCTTCCGTATAATCTGTTGTACATAGTCATTTACTAACAGCTGCTTCTCCTGGCCCACTTTTAAGGAATTATATTTAGTACAAAGCTGACCTGGATCTTTTTTTTGGCTTATAGAACGACAAGTTGTAATCGGTACAAAAAATCCTCCTATAAGTAATTTCGCTTACATGTTTTAAATTTTCATTTAAACATAGTTGTTTATATAAACTGTACATTTTCATAATGCTAAGTTGAGGGTACAAACGTTTAGTTTATTTTCTGGAATAATGAGATTCCATGATGGGAAACTTTTCTATATGATTTTTCACTCTTTCTGTACTTTCGTGGACTGTCTTGTTGCGTGGAGTCTTCTGACCTCTATTGCCTTGTCCAACAAACATTTTTCCCTCTTCCCTGCCTTTATACGCAGTATCAATCATATCGGCCAAACTGCATAAAGTTTTAAGAAAAAAGTTTTTACATACTCTGATTTTTTGCACATATGCACATTGCACTCGGATTTTTTAAAGAGTAAATTTTTGTATCTGTTCTGTCTTTCCTTAAACTCTCTGTTCGCACCTTCTCCTCAAAAGTGGTATACTTTCTGTTGTTCTAAGAAGAAACTCTTTTTGCTTCAAATATTCACTATGCCAAAAGTTGTGACAAAGTGATTTTCTAAGTTCTAAGTTTGATAACTTTGTTGTGTTGGATTCAATTTTCTGTTTTTTCTGTAAATTTCTTTTTCATTTTGAAGGTTCAGGTTTCTTTCGTCGACCTCGTTTTTGCCTAATTTCTGTATCTGTTAATTGTTTATTTAATAAACTTTCTTCCATATCTGCCTCAGTACTTAAGACATTTTCTTTATCAGTACTCTTACTGTCTGATGAAGGTTCGTAAAGTGGATCTTGCATTGAACAATCACTTCCGGGATAGTCGTGACATATTTAGTGAGCACTGGGGAAATCGAACAACTTGCACAAGCAATAATGTTTAGATCATCTTTTGTTGTTGAAGTAGAACCAAAACAAGGGGAATTGTCTGAAACAACAGAATTATAAATTTAACATCCCACGAGTTACCCAACATCCCAAAGAAAACATTGTGTACTCCATTTAATAGATCTTTTCAAATAAAAATACATAATTTTCACCAAACATATCCTCACTTTTAGGAAAATTAAAAATAATATTAGAATTCAGTATTAAATATAAACCCAAATTATGGTTCTCCACTTATAATGCCAATAACACTAATTTTTCACATCTACTTTCGCCACTTGCCATCATTTTATTGACTAAAATACTGTAAAACTTACAGCAAAGTTACACGTGAGGTTTATTCGTTACAATGAGTATTTAACACAAAATAGTCTGCCAAAACAAGTTAGGTTAGGTGTACTTATCTGATTTTTGCTGTATAAGCTATTCCCCGAAAAACATTGTGATAAACAGCAGAAATCGTTTAAAATACCTTAATGGTTTTTAGCTGTATTGCATTTCATCATTTTGTTTCTACAGTATCGGCTATGTGCTCTTAACTGATTTCTGTAGTAGCTTTTGCATTCTAGATCACTATTATTTTACAATGTAAACCTTTTAAATAAACATAAAGCATTTTTGTAGAAAATTTTTTTTTGTTTATAAAAAATAATTAAAGTAAGATCCATTTAAACCAACTTAAAGTATTTTGATTGTATAAGATTGTGTTAAAGGTAGTTATATATTTTGGTCACATTTAGTATTAACGTTTAAATGAGTGCTTTGACTAAACGGGTTTTACCAGTCGATAATTTTTCTCTCCCTAAAGCCGCGTTTACACGATGACAATTGGCGTGACAATTGTCATCACGTGGTTGCGGATTGTCAGAGGCCAGTCCAGTTGAACGAGAAGATGTTTATACGTGGCCAACTATTGCCATGGTAGTAGACAGCTAAAACATGGCCGACTGCTCGTCATCTGTGGTGTCCGGTGAGGGAACTGCCAAAAAACAAGACAGCACTACTGGCCTACACCGTTCACACGGCGCCAATTGTCGCGACAATTGAGATTTCGAGTGGTGGGGGGCTCACTGGGCGCAGCTCATTGTCCTTAGTCTACTCCCGGAGACAACTGAATTTTGGGCCAATTGTGAGGGCAGTTGGCACGGCAATTGGCCTGAAGTGACGAAGACAATAATTTCATGCCAGTCAGTTGTCTTTTGACAATTGTCTCGCCAATTGTGATCGTGTAAACGCGGCTTAATACTCTCTATGAACAAACCCGAAAAATGACCAAACATATACTTAACGGATTTTTACAGTAAGCCCACGATATTATATATTCCATTTCATTCTTTGTTGTCCCATTTGTGCTTTGCCAGATAGGTCCATCTGGTTTTTCTGGTTTTTAAAAGAACATATTGGTTATATAAAGGTTGTTTTTTTTGCAAAGTGTACTAGTATTTCTCCTCTATTATTTCGTTCTCCTAATCCATAGAGTCCTATTAAAATTTTATTCTGGTTTTCTTCTTTCCCCATTTTTGCGTTGAAATCGGCCATTGAGATTTGTTTTTCATCATCGGCTCAATAATTTCATCGTAGAATTGCTCTACTTCCTCACCTTCGCGATCTGATGTTGGGGCATAGGTTTGAATAATTTCAGATGTATAACGTTGGTTAATCTGGATGTCCATTGATATTCCTCTTTTTGATATAGCCTTATACTGTGTGACGCTGGATGTCACTTTTTTATTCGTAAGTAAGTTTACGCCGTCTACTGCTTGATTTTCATCTCCTTTGTAGAATAGTTGGTAACCAATTTTAATTCGATACCTTGCTCTTCTTTCCGTCGTACTTCTGCCAATCCTATCACTGTCCACTTTATTTTCTTAATTTCTTCTTCTAATTCTAGCAGGTTTTCTTGCGAACTTAGTGTGCGTATGTTTATTGTAGTTGCGTGATGGTTTTGTGGATGTTCTATGTGTCTGTTTCTGCTATTTCTTATCGAATTTCTGTCACCCCTAGAATCTTAACTTGTCACGCTGGTCAGGCAGGCTGATAAGTACCTGTTGATCCACGGAGGTATTTTATTTCCCTCCTACCCACCGATAAACCGGGTCGGGAATTCCCCTATCCGCCACCTGGGGACCTCTCTAGGGGTTACAGTCTCCCCCGAGAAGGGGGATATGTTATTTAATTACATTTTTAATAATATGTCGTATCCAGATATTTTTTCTTCTACGTCTATGACAAGTCTTGTAATGTTTATGTTTTCACAGCTCTGTATACTTAGTATTCTATTTAAATTATGTTTTGCTAGTGTAGTATCATATGTTTGACAATCGTACGAATGGATGAAAAGAATGGTCTAGTTAAAGAGTTTTATTTTTTGATGGTAATACATTTGATTTTCAATTTGTACCTAAATTTACCAAATGAAACATATGCCAATTGTTTTTATACTGTTTGGTTGTCTTTTTTCTTCTTCTTCAAGTGCCCTGTCCGTTGCAAACGTTGGCTATTAACATGGCAATTCTGATCTTGTTTGCGGCGCTTCTGAATAGTTCGACCGATGTGAGCACGAACCACTTCCTCAGATTTTGGAGCCACGAGTGTCTTCTCCTGCCTGGCCCTCACTTACTGTCTATTTTTCCCTGGACAATCAATTGCAGTAGACGGTACTTATCGTGTCTCAATATGTGGCCTAGATATTCAAGCTTTCTTTGTTTGATTGCATTCACGATTTCTTTTTCCTTTCCGATTCTTTGGATTACCTCTATGTTGGTGACATGTTCGGTCCAGGATATACGAAGAATGCGTCGGTACAACCACATTTCGAATGCTTCTAGTTTTCTCGTGAGCGTCTCCGTCAGCGTCCAGGCCTCCACACCATACAGTAAGATCGGAAAAATGTAGCATTTAACTAGACGTAGTTTTAGGAGAAGAGACAAATCCCTGCTGATGAGGAGCTTTTTCATTTTGCTAAATGCTGCTCTAGCTCATTCTATTCTCGCCTTAATTTCTGTGGCCTGTTCGCATTTTGCATTTACGTTGGTGCCAAGGTACACATAAGATTCTACATGGTCAATTAGTATGTTACTTATCCGTAACTGTCGAGCAGGCTGTTGCTTCCTGCTTATCAGCATCCACTTGTCTTCTTGAAGTTGAGGCTCAGGCCGTATTCCTTAATAACTGAATAAAGTATTTCCATTACCTGCTGTAATTCGTCTATGGTACTGGCAAGGATCGCCGTGTCGTCGGCATATCTTATATTGTTCGTTAACTCGCCGTTTATTTTTATGCCCTCATTTGCATTTTCCATACATTTGTTAAATATTTCTTCGGAATAAATATTGAACAGGAGTGGGGATAATATACACCCTGACGGACACCTCTTTTGATCTGCACACTTTCAGTGTGCAGATTGGTTGTCTTTATTTAATTTTATGTTCATTCTCAAATATATGGATTCTTATCATTTTTTATTTGTCTTTGTTAGACTAGAATTAAAAACTCTTCTTTGTGATTTTTTATCTTTTTTTTTTGTCATATTTCAAATTTAACTTTTCTGACTGTACCTATCATGTAATTGGAATTCTCGTACAAATTACATAATTAAAATTTCACGAAAAGCATAACATCACAGGAAAAAATACTAAGCCTGTGTAATTTAATTTACCCTCTTAAAGTACGTTAAAAAAAGTAGAAAAAGTAGTGTTAACATTACTAAAACATCTCACAACCAGAAAATAAAATAAAAAATGTATGACATTAATCATACATAAGTGCCTCGAAAATGTTGAAATAACCTTTTTATTAAAATTTAGTATAAGGTTAACCTTGTGTTGCTAGTTTTATTCATATGGTTACAAAATATGGCTTGTCTGTAAAGATCACAAATAATTTATTGATTTGAATGACATGTCTTCATCTAGGAAACGCAATAAAAATTACGAAATATATGTCATATTTCATATTAAAAGAAACACAATAGATTTAAACTGTTAAAATGTCATTAACCTCATTTTTGTGCATAAAATATATTTTGTAGCAAAGTGAATATATGCTAATTAAATTAAGGTGTTAACATTTTTTTTGAATGTAAGATTTTGTTCTTTGTCTTAAGAATCGTTACCGTGATGAAATTTGCCATGTATAATTATATACATGCAGTTTTTTTAAAAAGGTAGTTTCGTAAAAATGTCTTTAAAAATTATTTTCATGTCTTCTTACTTGCATTTTCTTTTATTTCTTTTCAACCATGTCAGCAAAGATTTATCAAATTATATGGCATTGTATTTAATATTTTATCAGATTATTCTTTACATATTCAATATCATATTAATATTAAGTTTATATACAGAGTATTCCATATAACCTAAATTAAACTTATCTTTCAATATATTCTTCTTTATGTGCAGTGCTTGTTTTCAAGCGTTGGCTATCGTCGTGTTAACAAGCTGATGAAATGTTTCTCGGTTGGCAGCTAGATGAAACAATTTCTTTCTTGTTGCTTTCTTCCGATCCAGGTTTTCCTTTGATTTTGCCCTGAATGATCAACCGGAGAAAGCGATATTTAGGTCCTCTCATTATATGACCGAAATATTGGACCTTTCTTATTTTGATGATGTTGATCAATTCTCGCTCTTTGTGCATGGTCTCTAGCACACGTTCGCTAGTTATGTGTGCTGTCCACGGGATTCTGAGCATGCGACGGTAACTCCACAACTCGAGCGCTTCTAATTTATTAAGATTTTTTATTTTTGTTGTCCATTTTTTACATCCATAGAACAAAGCGGACCAGGCGTTGCACTTTAATACTCTTAGATGCGTGGTCAATAACAGACTTCTACTGTACAATACAGGACGTCAGTTAATAAAGCTTTTTGTGCAACTTCTATTCTGGTCGAAATTTCCTCGTCACTTTTAACCCTGCAGTCAATCCAACTACCCAGATATCTTAAGCGTTTCACCCTTTCCAGGATTTTGTTATCTAATTGTAGTATTGAGTCTTCGATATTAAATTTTTCCGACCGCCATCCATGTTGTTTTCTCTGCTTTGATTTTTAAGGCCTTTTTAGTGCATTCGTTGTTTACAGCGTTTAACAGGGTTTAAAGATCTTCTCTACATCAATAATATAAGAAAGTAATTCTGTATTAGGTAATGGTCAGTTACCTTAACATTTTGTAGAATAAAATAGAAATATGCTTTATTGTCACTGAAAATTGTACAATTTTATAGACAAAGCTTACAAAAAGTCAGAAAAATAATATCATTTTAAGAGCTTCCCAGATGATTTTGATAGTATATTTTTCAGCTGTTTTGATACGTTTTAAATACTTATAGATATGCTATAAGTTTTTTTATAATTAATAATTAATTATACGGACGAGCAGAACGACCGTGGTCAATACAGTTTTTGAAACGGTTCACCAAAAACACCAATAATAATCGTTGTTTTTGTTTTAAAAAGAGAATCAGGCGTAACCTTTTGATCGCTATTATCCGAGAGTGAAAGTGAAGATGGTTAATAAATCTCGCACCGATGACCTACTGGTATTGTTAGCTCAATGGCAACGATGTCGTCGCAATACATAATTTCACCAACTTATATTTCATTGACATTTCATTCTTGTAAGCGTTAAATATTATTTTATTCGGGTTGGGCGATTCCTAAGACGGACTGCGTGAAAGCACCTACGTGTGAAAATGATAATGATTTCAATTACACAAGCGGGCAATCTATTTTACTTGGTAACTGCTCATATACAATATTATGGAGTAGGTAGTTATTAATTTTTATTTTCAAAAAGGATAAACGATTTAATTACAAATATATTAATAACCTACGATCCAGCGTAACCTGCTGAGCTTCAAATTATATTGAAAGAAGTATCAATTGTTTAGTTGTTGATATAAATTTTCGGATAAGTCCTTATTATTATGGAAGTAATGACTTTAAAAATAAACATTAAAAAACCATTCGACATTTTTTTAAAGAACACATAACAAATAAGGATACAGGCTATGCAACCAAAGTCTACAGAAAGCCAACACATACCATGAGATATTTAAATTATCCCTCAAACCGGGAATTATCAAAAAGAAAATTATCAAATCATTATAGGATAGACCCAATCTTGCTTTAATAAAAATGCATTTCAGGAAGAAAAAAATCTGCTAACAAAAGATTTAACAAACATTGATTGTCCATAGTCATTGATAAACAAGAACTTTCACGAGATTAAAGAAAAGAAAGAATATAGCACCATAAGCAAATCCAAAAGAACTGATTTAAAGATGACAACTTTACCGTATGTCCTCTTCTTTTTCTTATTTTTATGTGAACATGACTGTATTTTTTAATGTGCCTACAGTAAGTTATCATTCCATCGTGTTTGTGGTCTTCCTACTGACCGTCTTCCTATTCGGGTTACATGTTCCATTCTACTTTTCTATTTCTTACCCAGTCCTTGATGTTCTCCAACTTGCATCTTAACATTATTTTGCTCTGTCTTTATTAAGTCGTGTTTCTGCCCCTTATGTCATTATTGGTCTGATTACTGCTTTGTAAATTCTGCTTTTCATAACTTTACCAATATTTGTATTTCTCCATATTATTTTGCTCAGTTAACCTGCGGCTCTATTTACTTGATTTTACTCTATTCACTTGATTTTCCACTTGTTGGAGCTTTCCGTAGCTAGATAATGTGATGCCTAGATATGTAAGCTCCATCACTTGTTCCATTAGCTGATCTTTTAGCTATAATTTACATCATAGTAGATTTAATTGAATTAAAGAAAAAAGGGCCCCAGGACGAAGAAGAATATCCTGGCTTGCTAACCTACAACCTAGGGTGCCTAACAGGCACCCTAAGAAGAAGATTTGCTGTTATAACCATTTATTTTGTCTTTTTTGAAGAAATTAACATGTTAAATTTTCTGCCGGTTATATTTATTTGATGCAGCATACGTTGTTAATCATCTTTACTTTGAGAAGTTCTCAGAGAGTATTATCCCATTGCCAGCTTCAATGAGGTCTGTTAGTTCTTCTTCTACTTTTACTTATATTGTGTTGTTTTGGTAGATATTTTCCATCGTTTTGATTATTCCTACAGGTATGTCCCTTGCGTACAGTAAGTAGATAACATCTTTTAATGTCTTCTTAAGGTCCATGAAACATAGATATGCCGGTTTGTTGTATTCTAACATTTGACATGCGTCGGTCCCGACCTAAAACCTTGTTGTTCTTCTGTTAGTGTTATAATTTCATTCAGTTAATTTGTTATCACTTTAGATGTTAATTTAAGTGTTTAATAAATAAATTCCTTTTTAGTTCTTTGGGTCCAAGTTGTCTCGATTTTTGAAAAAAAATATTAATGTGGTACTTCTTGGGGTATTCTATTTTGTTCTTTTATTTTTTTGATTAGTTTTAGTAGTTGTTTGGTCAGATCTGGTCCTCCGTACTTTAGGAGTTCACTCGGTTTTCTGTTCCCTCCTGTTAATTTTAAATTTTTTAATTTCCATAATAATTCCTTTACGTTTCCCCGTCCATTATTAATTTTGTCGTTTGTAGTTACTTCTGGTGTTGGTCCCATGTTTCTTTCTAAAGGTGTTTAGTTTTTGTTTGTTCGTTTATCTCTTTTCTTTGTCCTCTAATCATTCTCCATATTTTTTCCTTCTTCTTCTTCCTACTTTATAAATAGGCAAAATGCCCGTTTTACTTCGGTTTTTAGCCGTTGTCTGACCATCTTTTCCTCGGTCGTCCCAATGATCTTCTTGCATTTGGCGATTTGTCTCTTGCTATTCGTACTATTCTATTTTCTGTCATTCTTTCGATATGTTGATTTCATTCCACTTTTCTTCTTTTGGTCCACGCGTTTATTTCCTCTATACCACATCTCGCTCGTATTTCCTCACTTCTTACTCTGTCTCTTAGAGTTTGGTTTGTTATTTTTCGTAAGACTTTCATTTCTGTTGTTTCCAGTAGTCTTTGTGTTTTTGCCGTATCTGCTCTTGTTTCCGCTGTGTACGTCATTATCGGTCCTATTGTTGATTTATATATCCTGGTTTTCGTTTCCGTTGTGAGGTATTTGTTTCTCCAAAGTGTGTTGTTGAGACATGCTGCTGCTCTGTTTGCCATGTTCACTTGTTTTTGTACTTCTTCTTCCACTTTTCCGTAGCTTGACAGTTTTATTCACAAGTATTCAGTTACTATCACTTGTTCTATTATTTTGTTATTTACGACTAGTTTACATCTTCTCGGTTCCGCTGATATCAATATCGCTTTTGTTTTCTCTGTTGAGATCTCCATGTTGTATATTAGCGCCGTATCTTCGAATTCTTTAATTAATCTTTGTAGGTCATCTTCATTTTCGGGCTGTTATTATGGCGTCGTCGGCGTAGCATATTATCCTTATTTCCTTTTCTCCCATTCTACATCCTCTTCTTTTTATAACTTTCTTTATGATTTCATCCATTATGAGATTAAATAATAATGGGCTCAGCGAATTGTCTAATGCCAGTTTCTTATTTGATAGGTTGTGATAGTTTTCCTTTACATCTTACCATAGCTATGTTATCTTTATATATATATATATATATATATATATATATATATATATATATATATATATATATATATATTCCCTTTTCATATAATAAATGTATCGCGTCCCGAATTCTCACTCTATCAAACGCTTTCTTCAAATCTATCAGACACATATATGCTGGTTTATTGTATTCCAGCGACTTTTCTTTTATTTGTCTTATTACAAAAACTGCATCCGTGCATGATCTTTCTCTCCGAAATCCTTGCTGTTCCTCTTGCAGAGAAATTCGTTCATTTATTTTTGTCGATATTATTCTTGTTGTCAATTTAAGTGTTGTATTTAATAGATTTATTTCTCGATAATTATTGGGGTCTTTCTTATCTCCTTTTTGAAGAACATCACCATGATCGCTCTCCTCCATTCATCTGGTATTCTGTTCATGGTGATTATTATATTAATAAGAAGTTGCAGTTGTTGTACAAGATGATCACCTCCATATTTTAAGAGTTCATTTGGTATTTGGTCTTCTCTTGGTGACTTTCTGTTTTTTAATTTGTTTATTCCTTCTTTCACATCGTTTTGGGAGATTTCGGTCTTTTCCGCAGTTATTATATTTGGCGTTTCTGGTAAAGGTTCTTCGTTTTGTTTTTTAAACATTTCTGTCAGGAAGGCCACCCATGTATCCTCTTGTATGTTTTCTATTTCAACTAGTTATTTCATTTCGCTTCTTTGTTGTCTTATGAAGCGCCATACTTATTTCTGTTGTCCATAGAAATCCATCTCTAGTCCTTTTGTGAATCTTTCCCAGTAGTCTGTTTTTGTTTTTCTTACCATTTGATGAGTTTCAGTTCTTATTCTTTTATATTCTTCATATGATTCATTCGTTTTTTCTGACTTATATTTTTAGAAAGCTTTCTTTTTTTTTGTGACATTGCCCACTAGGTGGATCGAGTAGCTTGGTGGGTGACGTTGCCGGTCCCAAGCCCGGATAAAGGAGGAGGGTTGTAGGGTTAGGTTAGCAGCCTGCCATATATAAAAATAAAAAAAAAGCTCAAAGAACCGGTGACAAGCCTCGGACTAGGATAGAGATATTTTTTTATGTTCTGTAAAAATCGTGTTTTATCTGTTTTGAGAAACTCCTGCCAGTGTTCCCTTTTTATTCATCTGAACAAAGTATTCGTTTTATTTCGGATTTGTTTGTATTGGTTGCACGCCTTTTGTGTTTGTTGTGTTTTGTATTGTAAAAATTCTTTCTTCTTTTCCTCACATTTGTAATCACTTCCTCTCTAAACCATGAGGTTTTCCCTTTTGATTCTGTTGCTGCGTTAATAATGTAGTACGAAGTATAAAGTAAAACAATAAAAAAAATATCTGTTAATAAAAGATTCAATTCGTAACAATTGTCAACATTTTAAAGTCATAAATGTCATCCAAATAATAATGATGAAGATGAAGCATCTGTTTAAATTTTTATGACACTTCTCGTTTTAAAATAATTTCGTAGATATAAATACAATTATTATTTTTAAAAATCTTATTAAGTTTATATAATAATAAAATTTACTATCAAATGATATTTATTTATATTTTATTATTTCATATTTTTTCGGAATTTGACAGGTCTGTCAGAAGTACACAAAGCATGCTTTTAAATACGTTAGCAGGTGGCGTTAAAAGCAAACATAATAGTTTATTAAATTATGTTAATATGATTGTTTTTTTTTTAATATAAATAATAATTAAATAATAAAATTATTTTATTCAATTTTCAAATATCTTTTTTAGTTTTAAAAGTACAGAAAACATAGTATAAAGCTTTGTGCTAGTCTACTGTCCCGCCTACTGTACCATATTTTTCGCAGCTTTCCTGGATTTGATCGTTTTCTAATATTTTATTCTCAGCAAATTTCTCTGATATTCTGTATACATAATGATATTGTTGCTGAGCACGTTGCTTGAATTGAATCGCTTCCGAACTTTTTTTTTATTTTTTGTAAAGCATTTTTATTGACCGCATTTTGAATAGTCATAATGAAAAGTTAAACAACGATTTGTTTTGTTTATTTTGGGGTAAAAAATTGATGTTTTATGTTGCCGTGAAGATGAGAAAGTACATGCAAAATTTTCGTTTCCAAATTCCACTAGCAAATTATTCTTTTAAATACCTACTTAAATAGGATGTGTTATGCATATGGGCAATTGTCCAAAATATACTGCAGATAAACCTAATTAACTGTAGTATGGAACTAAATACAATATAATAATGCTTAATATTATAATCTTGTGTAATTAAGCACGAAAATTCCGTTAAATCTATAAATATATTCAATTAATTTTATATAGTATACTAGTGTCGTAATATCTGGTTCATAAATTAATAGTGATAAACTATGAACGTACATTATTATGTTAAACTATAAGGTAAAATGCTAAGTAGTGTTATGTAATACTGTAGATCATCTGCAATCAAATTAGAAAATAATCCGATGGATGAAATATTCTTGCTCTTCTTTGAAACCAATTAAAATTAAAAGGAAGTGTGACCATTTAAAAACGTAATTTGTGTAAGACATACAATAGTAAAGAAAGTGATAAAAGTCGCGCTTGTGCAATGCGGATGCAACGACCGACGTATAGTCTGACCATGTGCTTTTTAGACAACGACTGCATAATACAGGGTGAGTCATAACTATTGGGACATAGAGTAAGGACAGGTTATTTGGACCAAAATATGGCTATTGGGCCAAATATGCCTTTATAAAATGTTGCTGAGAAAAAAGATACAGGGTGTTAAAGTTAATTTTTGTTTTTCGTTTTTTTGCTAATAGTTTCCCTATATATTTATAAATTGCTATCAAAATTGGCACAGAGGCATAATCTTAGACAAGAAATAGTATTTTATTGACAATTTTACGTTTTGTCATAGAGGGCGCCACGTGGATCATCCCTAATGATCAAATTGAGTCTAAACTTTTTCTGATGAAACTTTTTAGTAATTTTTATTAGAAAATATGACGTAAACACCATTTTTACGTAAAATTGGTACTCTTGTTTAAACATGATAATTTCAACCGTTTTCGATAAAAACGCAGTCGAACTGCTTAGAGTCTTAAAAAAGGATTTCAAATATTACTTCATTTATGAAAAGTATGCTTTGGACTGTCAGATAATTGTTGTTGGTAAATGTCATTTGTTCAGAGTAAATTATTTTTGATGTGACAGTGTAGTGTAATGTTGCATTTTTTAAAAGTAATCATTACTTTTTTTTATTGAAATGCCTTGTCACAATCATTTTACTAATGAAGAAATGCGAGATATGATATGCGTATAAGCACAAGAAAATTATTGCGGTCGCTCGGCAGCCAGAAGGTATGGAATGTTATACGCAAACAGAAGGCAACCAAATGACAAAACTTTTGCAAGATTATATCGTAGTTTAGGTGAAACTGGGTCATTTCACACTAAAAATCGGGGTGGTCGACCGAAACAAATCACACCTAATCAAGAAGATGAACTTTTGGTTCGAGTAGATGAAAATCCTGAAATAAGTTTACGACATCTATCAGCAGCAACAGGAGTAAGTCAGTCGTCTATTGTTAGAATTCTAAAAAAAGAGAACCTCCATCTTTATAACTTCACTCCTGTTTAAAATTTACTTCCAACAGATCTTCCACGACGGTTACAGTTTTGCCAACGTATTCTGAATAAACATCGTAATGACAGACACTTTATTAAGAATATTATGTTCACCGATGAAGCAACTTTTACCAGACGAGAAATTTTTAATTGGCGAAATAGTCATTATTGGGAAGAAAAACACCCGCATGCTATTAAAGCTAGACATTTTCAGCATGAGTTTAAATTGAATATTTGGTGTGGCATTATAGACGACCAACTACTAGGGCCTTATGTTCTTCCTCCGAATTTAAAAGGAGATTCTTATTTATTCTTTTTGGAAAATACTCTTAGTGATATTTTAGATGATCTGTCACTGGATGTAAGAAGAAAAATGTGGTTTATGCAGGATGGAGCGCCACCTCATTTTTCATTAGCTGTTTTCATTGACAGAGGCAGTGATTTTCAATGGCCACCAAGAAGTCCTGAGTACAACCCGCTAGATTTTTATTTTTGGGGACATATGAAGTCCTTAGTTTATGCCAATGAAATTAATACTCGAGACGAACTTTGGAGATATATTCAAAATGCAGCTAATCTTATAAGGGGACAGAATAATATTTTTTTTAACGTCCGAAAATCCTTTATAAAAAGAATTAGAAAAGGCATAGAAATCGGAGGAGACCATGTAGAACATTTAGTTCTGTGGGTTTTTATGAGTTCTTTTAAGTTAAAGTGTGTTTAGTTTTGATTTATCGTCAAAACAGAAACCTTACGTTAGTTGCAACTTTTTTTATTAGTTTGGTATTTGATAGTGGAATTGTAAATAAAATACTATTTCTTGTCTAAGATTATGCCTCTGTGCCAATTTTGATAGCAATTTATAAATATAGCGGTAAACTTTTAGCAAAAAACGAAAAACAAAAATTAACTTTAACACCCTGTATCGTTTTTCTCAGCAACATTTTATTAAGGCATATTTGGCCCAATAGCCATATTTTGGTCCAAATAACCTGTCCTTAGTCTATGTCCCAATAGTTATGACTCACCCTGTATATGAATATATATATTATTATCCAGTCTTTATATGTTTTTATATATCAGTATTTATATGTTTTAATAAATATATATATTTGTGTCTATTTTTGTGTGTCTTGTTAAATACCGGTGTTTCTAACAAAGTCTGGGAGGTAATTATATTTACAGGCAATTTTACATTGTTCTTGAAATACAGATAGGGAAAAAATGTATCGTTAGTATTACAAAATTGACGAAATATACTAGCATTCTGTTTCCACTTAATAGAGAGAGATCAAAAATTTGTGGAGTTAAATAAATTTTCCCAAAGTGATAAAGTAGTTATCACAAATTTATACAGCAAAATGATCGCAATGTATAAAGATATATTGCTTACTTGCATGGACCCACAATATGTAAGACAAACTAATGTTGAAACAATTGATCTTCAAGATATTACAAAATTTGTCAACATTAACAACATATATCTAGGAATTGAAGTGACCGAAAATATTAATGATTTAGACGATGAATTGAAACAGGATTTTCACGAAAGATGCAAGCATTTCTTGATTACAACTTGTACGGGAGTAAAAAATAAATGATTTTCCAGATCCAATCATGGGCAAGGTACACCTTCTAAATAAAAGAAGCTTTAATAGATGCCAAAGTGTTATACTGCTTATGTCAAAATTGACCCAAATTTGTAATCCTCAAGACATATAAACAATAGAAAATATCGATAACGAATGGAAGCAACTGCAGCAATACCAGGATATTTCAATATAATTAGAAAATCTGGATCTGAAATCTGAATTAAAGAAAGTCAAATAAGACATTTTGACTGTAATCCTCTATCTGTTAAGTTGTGAGACTTTGACTAATAGATGCAAGGCATTCTTCTGAACTCATGGATGTCAGAAGCTACCGAGGTCCAAACATAGATGGACCTCTTTTTTATATTGGCAAAAATCAGAGGAAAAATTTCAAACCTAAAGAAGGATAAACATATGAAACAAGACAAAATTAATGTTGATAATCTGCGCATTGAAACCGTTGTGAGAGAGTATAGGAGACAACTAGACGTGGAAATAGAGAGTCTGGTAGCGGGAGAAAATGTGGAAGAATTGTGAACAAAATATAGAAATATAATAAATGAGAAGGTAACGGAAATGTATTGAGAAAAACGAAACCAGTTAGACAAAATGAATGGTTTGACGAGGAGTGCTAAGAAGCAACGGAAAACAAAAATAGAGCTTACCTAAATACAAATCAAGATAGATGCACAAGAAGAGTAAAGGAAAAATACCAAACCCTAAGAAGGAAAGAAAAAAGATTACATAGAAGAAAAAAACGAAGTTTAAAGAAAAGCAGTTAGAACACATAAAATGGCTAAGAAATCAAAACGAAACTCGAAAGTTCTACAGAAATGTAAACAAAATGAGTAAAGAATATAAGCCAAGAATAGAAAGCTGTAAGGATGGAGAAGGAAATATCCTAAGTGATACGGTCTCAATCTTGAACCGATAGGTTGAATTTTTTGACGCAAAATTTAACGGCCATTATATCGAAGAAGCAGATAACACCGTAGCAGATCGAAATGATTGGAATCTATTCAACCCAAACGAAAGACCACCTACCACTGAAGAGGTTGCACAAGCTATTAAAAAGCTTAAAAATAATAAAGCACCAGGAACTGATCAAATTTGTAGTGAGCTCTACAAGAATGGTGGCGAAGCTCCACTACAAGCACTACATAAACTGTTATTTCTTGTCTGCTAAAATGAAACCATGCCCTGTGAATGGTCTCAAGGCATGATATGCCGGTTACATAAAAAGGTGATCAGCTCCAGTGTGACAAATACAGAGGTATAGTCCTGTCAACAAATGCTTACAAAATATTACAAATATTGTCTACGAAAGGTTTACACAGTTGGCATAGTTGGAAAATACCAGGCCGAATTTACTCCAGAAAAATCAAGAATTTTCCAGATTCATTCAATAAGATAGATCCTAGAGAAAACATTGGAATTTAAAATTGAAACCCATCACCTATTCGTCGACTTCAAGGCCGCATATGGCAGTGTCAAGAGAACAGTACTATACCAATCAATGCTTGAGTTTGGTATAACAGAAAAACTTATCCGATTAACGAGAATTACAATGTCTAACTTAAAAGCCAGCTTTAGGATACAGGAAGAAAATTCTCGATCCTTTGAAATAAAGGATAAACTCAGACAAGGGGATGCCCTGGCTTGCCTCCTATTTAACATTGCATTGGAAAACGTAGTCTGAGACACACGAATTAGAGACAGCGGTACTATTTACAATAGATCAATACAAATCTTAGCATACGCTAATGACATTGACATAATAGGACGAAGCAAAAGAGATGTTGAGCAATATTTCCGAGAATTGGAAACGGCAGCGAAACAGGTCGGTGTAGTCATAAACGAAGACAAAACCAAATACATGATGGTGACTAAGTATCCTATAGCAAATGAGGAACGGGAAACAGCATTTGAACGTGTTGACAGCTTCACATACCTTGTCTCGCTAGTGACTACTACCAATAAAACAAAAGAAGAAATTAAATTTTAATTTTCAAATCAAAATATTCCGAAAACGGTACACAGTATTGAGTTTTACCAAGAGTACCTTTTTCGTGTAAAATTCAATGATGTTTAAGTTTACTTGAAATTTTGATTAATAATTATACTCTTAAAAAAGTTATATTGACTAATACTTAGTACGATCCGTGTAACTAGCGCCCTCTATGAGAATCAGATATAAAAACAAATTCATGGGATGTATCAGCTTCCAAAACATATTCGTATAAAATTTCATTACAATGTTGCCAGTAGTTTTGGCAAAATCGTAAAAAATGCGTAAATGTTTTTTTCTTCAACGCCCTGTATCTTGAAAACGGATGGCGTTACAAAAATTTTTTACTAAGCAAACCCCAATTATTTTTTAGTTTTTTACCTACCCTAGAGACGGGGTTACCTTTTTTTGAAACACCCTGTATTATTAATTATTTTGTTACTATAAAAATAATATTTGGGACTTTGCGAAAAATTTAGAACTATTAAAATATTCAAATCTTTAATACACAAATATATTAGTTATGTTATTATTAGTACTTAAATGAATTATATTTGTTTGCCAACAATCATACTATTCAAACTAGAGACCTGTTTGTCAAGTTTTGATTTTGTACCATTGAAGATTTATTATTGCGCATTTCTCGTATTGACTTCAACTTTCCGTTTTTGGACTTGGTCAGTAACCTTTAAAAAATTACACAACACGTTTTATTCACCTATTGGCTTTCCTTTTTCAGGTTCAACAATGAAATTCTTCATTTGCCTGGCTTTCATCGGTTTCGTAGCAGCTTTTCCGCAAAAGGAAGGCAGTGCGTATACCCAGGAAGCTATTAGACAAGCACAAAATACGTTTTTAATTCCTAAAGATGCTCAAATTCAAAAGGTGAGTTATTATTGATTTTTGCCTATTTTTACTGAATTATTCAGTTTATCAGGATAAGGAAGTAAGAATGTCCGGTTTTATAAAATAATTTGCTGTCAAGAAATTACATTTTTCTTTGTATTATGTCTACTTATTAAATATCTCTATTAAAATATATTTGTATAAAATATATTTCTAACATGACTAAAAATAATGACAGAGACATTAATAAATTAAATACAGTGCAATATTTAATGGAAAAAAAAAGGTTCTGAAACAATTTTATTGTGGCATGTTTAAGTTAAATATTATCTTTAGATGGGGTTATGAGATTTGGAGGTCGTCTTTCAGTTCTGGTGAAAGGTCAACCTGTAAGAATGATGTACCAGGCTTATTATTATCGATATTGGTAGTTATAACATAGTTTGTATTATCATAAGCAACAAGTGCAACATTTTCCTCTTTTAACAGATGTCTTTCTGAGATTTCTGCAAAAGAAGAAACATTATTATAGCTAAAATATAAACTTTTTTATCCAGGCACGCTATTTTTTTATTATTCAATATTAGATTACATGAGTTTCAGACTTGATCTGGTGCATAACGCTCTGGTTTTATTTTCTTTGCATGGGCCATAACTCTTTGCATGATATGGAACCAGCTTGTTTGTTTCAACAAAAATAATAATAAATAAAAACTAGGAAGGATAACACACAGTCATAAACAAGTAAATAACAGTAGATAATTCTAAAAAGGGTCAGAATTATAAAAAACCGTCAGTGGATATGAAAATTGTATGTGCCGGTTCTGCAAAATAGTCATATTCCAAAAATAATTTAAAACAATATACTCACATATTCAAAGCAACTGGCCCAACTCAAAATATAACACTACTCCGCACCACGCAAAAGTACTTCCCTCGTTTAGAATTTCAAAAAAACTGTCACAACACAAAAAAAAACAGTATTTTACTTATTGCAATAATCAGATATAACTAATAATTCACACAAAAACTGTTACAATTCTAAATATGACTCTTTTCAGGATTAAGCACTATATGTAGACTGTTATAAAGTCAAAGCCCTGTAGTGGAATGCATGCTGAGCTAATCTGTAAAAAAACAAAAGTGTCACATCACCATCTCGCGGTAAATAGTTAAAATATAAGAGTGACACTTTTATGGAAGAAAGTACGACTGATTTCAATACTTGTAACATGTTCATCTCAATAATGGCGATTTTTGAGTTGTGACTCTTTTTTAGCCGAGGTGCGATATGTCAAATATAAGTGCTTTTATATTTTCACTTACTCTGTATGTTAGTTTTGCTTATTGTTATTTAACAATAGATTTTCTGATTGAAAATCGAATAATTTGGTAAATTTTTTGACAAAGAAGTTTATAAAAGATTTAAATGTCTTCTATTTTGAAAAATATTTTCGGGTCGCCGGTACTCCCACCCTGTGAAAATCGTTGCACCAATCTCACCTTGTGGTTCTAGGGTGAAGTGAGATAAGAGCTGCTTCTTTGATTTTTCATTGTCAATAGTCATAAAAGAAACAGTCATGAAAAAGAACAAAATCAAAGAAGCCGCTAAGATCATAAATATGCATCCAATAGATTAAATTTTTAAATAGAATTAGCCTTAACTGTTTTTCGTAGATCTGGGATATCGTATCCCTATCAGCCATGTTGTATAGTTGTAGGGATTTTTATAAATAATCTTAGCAATAGTTAAGATTAACGAATCTTACTGAAGTATGTACACACAAACTAAAACTTATTCCAATTATTCCAAACAAAAGATAGTGGAAAGGGGAAGTGATAGCCGATAGTTTACAGGACCTGGAAAGACTCATAAGTAAAATAGTAATGTGTAGTAGGGAGTACGGACTCTCGCTCAATATCAAAAAGACGAAGTTTATGAAAATTTGTAAAAAAAACCATAATACTAACGAAATCTTGACAGTAGAACCCCAGCAGATCGAAAGAGTAAAAAAGTACACTTACCTAGGAACACTTATAACAGAAACTAATGACTACACTGCAGAAATCAAAGTCAGAATCGAAAAATCACGTTCTAATTTTATAAAAATGAAAAAGATCCTATGTGGCAAAGATTTAACATTAGCTCTTAAAGTACGCCTAACAAAATGTTACGTATATAGTGTACTATACTATGGAGTGGAATCATGGACGTTAAATCTAGACAAAATGAGACGACTTAACGCCTTTGAAATGTGGACCTATAGGAGAATTATGAGGGTTTCCTGGGTGGATAGAGTTAGGAACAATGAAGTACTGAGAAGAATAGGTAAAGAGAAGGAAGTTGAACTTACAATTAAGGAAAGAAAGCTACAGTATCTCGGACATGTGATGCGGGGCGAGAAATATGGCATCCTGCGACTCATAATGCAAGAAAAGATAGATGGCAGAAGAAGCATCGGAAGAAGACGAATTTCATGGCTCAAGAACCTGAGAGAATGGTTTGGATGCAGCTCAAAACAACTATTTAGAGCTACTGCCTCATACATTAAAATAGCTATGATGATTGCCAACCTCCGTAGCGGACCTGGCACCTAAAGAAGAAGAAGAAGAAGTGATCATTTAATTTTATTTAAAACTTTGTAAGCCCTACTTGGCCGAAGGCAGAACTCATGGTTGAAGAATCTACGTAATTGGTATCAATGCAGATCGATTGATTTGTTTAGAGCAGCAAGCTTAAAAATAAAAATAGCCATAATGATTGCCAACCTCCGTAGAGAGACGGCACTCTAAGAAGAAAGAAAGCACTGCGAATAGGTGCCAATTTTTTTCGGCTCTTAAGGAAATCCGTTAATAAATTTTTATTTTTCTTCGAACTTTCTGTTTTTTTTTACCGTAGATGTTTTTTATCGAATATTTTTTTTTTTGTTTTTGCTATAGATATTTATAAAAAAGATAATTATGAATCTTCTCTATCTTTGTAAAATAAGATCCTTCTGTTTTCTTGATTTTAAGAGGAAAATATATCAAATACCTACTTAATGTTTTGTTAATACCATAATATTATTATTTTCTATTACAGATGATTAATTAAAATTAGCTAAACGGTTCGGTAAAAACATCCTGTATTACTCAATATCTAAAATACGAGGCAATAAAACTAACGATTGAAAAGTAAAAGTTGATTTCGCCTACAAATTTCGTTGTACATATATACCTACTTGTAAATTATGAATCTCGAATAATAAAAATTAAAACAAATGTTTTCTTTATGAACGTATAAATTTAATCAGAAAACATAGATCGACCATAGATCAGATATTTACTCTAAGACAGCTGCTTGAAAAAGGATGGAAATTCAATAGAACTATTCATAATATCTTCATAGATTTCCGGTAAGCGTACGACAGCATTAAAAGTGATCAGATGTGGAGTACAATGGCAGAACTTTTAGTTCCAAAAAAACTTATCCAGCTTATTATTTAGTTATGTGTAAATAGCTGTAGATCCAGAGTACGGATAGGTAACAAACTCTCAGAATCTTTGCACAAGGAGATGCGCTGTCATCTCTCCTCTTTAATATCATCCTGGAGAAAGTGGTAAGAGCAGCACAACTTAAAAGAGAATTACTGACAGTAAATGGACCAAAATTACTACTAGCATGCGCAGATGACATTGACATTGTAAGAAACATAGTCATCAATGTGAAGGAGACTTTTAACAAATTAAAGGTAGAGGAAAAGAAAACTGATTTAAGGGTAAACGAAGAGAAAACCAAATACATGTGCATCAACAGACAAAAGGGACGGGATAGAATAGGACAAAATGTGACAATAGACCCATATAACTTTGAAAGGTGGAGAGTTTTAAATATCTCGTAGCAACAATCACTGCAGATAACGATATGGCGGAAGAGATTAAAGGAAGAATTCAGGCAGCAAACAGATGTATCTACAGCTTCTACAATACTATTAAATCTAAAAGCCTAATACGAACATCAAAAATTAGATTATATAAAACGGTGATTAGACCGGTGCTCATGTATGGGTGTGAGAGGTGGACCCTGGCCAAAGAAACTGAAAGAAAACTTAGATGTTTTGAGAGGAAAATTCTCAGAAGAATCTTTGGGCCTTATCACGACATTAATAGCAACCAATACCGAATGAGAACAAATGCTGAGGACAAGCAGATGTATAGAGCGAGCGATATAGTTCAAGAGATTAAATCCCAACGTCTAAGATGGGCTGGCCATGTCCATAGACTCCCTAACAACCGCCTTGTTAAGTTAATATGGGAGGAAGCCCCAACAGGAAGAAGGCCCTTAGGACGTCCACGAATGCGATGGAGAGACAATATGTGGTCAGATCTAAGAACAATGGGGCTGCCCACTGACCCAACTATTATGGACGACCGTTCAAGATGGAAGCAAGTTGTGCAGTCAGCCAAAACCCACCCCAGGTTGTAGCGCTTCTTAGCTATCAGCTATTATGACTGTATTATCAGCATAGCGAAGATTACTAATAGTCTGTCCGTTGATTTTGATTCCATCTTCAGTGTCACTTAAGGCTCTATCGAAAATCGTTTCAGAGTAAAGATTAAAAAGGAGGGGTGACAGAACACAACCCTGTCGTACACCTTTTTTAATTGAGAAATATGATGTAGGTTTAGTCCTACTCTCACAGATGCCACTTGATTCATATAAAGGTTCTTTATGATTTTAAGGTCATTCTCATCTATCGAACGTTCCTGGAGCAATCTTACTAATTCTGAATGATTAACACAATCGAACGCTTTCTGGTAATCTATAAAGCATTGGAAGACATCTTTTTACTGATCTCTGCATTTCTGAAGTAGGACAGTTAAGTTATAAAGTGCTTCTCTTGTGCCAAATCCTTGTCTGAAACCAAACTGTGTGGGGCTAATATCTCTTTCACATCTGTTGTATATTTTTATATGAATTATCTTTAAGAATAGTTTTAGGACCTGGCTCAATAAGCTGATCATTCGGAATTGGTCGCAATATTTAGCGTTTGACTTTTCTGGGATTCGTAAAAAGGTTGACTGAAACCAATCCTGTGGTATTTGACCGGACCCATAAATGTTATTAAAAAGATCTACCAAGGCGTCTATATTGTCTTCACTCAACATTGTTAGAACCTCTATGTATATGTCGTCTGGGCCTTGTACTATTCCCCATTTGCTCTGTTTTATTGCCCTTACAACTGCTGACTTCAATATTTTGGGGGAGGGTTCACTTTTATATTCACTCTCAGAGTTTCTTCTAGTGTTGTCTAGTGTTCTAGTGTTGTGTTCCTGTGTATAGTTGCTCCAATGTTGAAGTAGACCCTTGGGATCAGTAATTAATTTATTTTTCTTCACCATACTGTTAAAACTGCAAGGTTTTGTATGACCTGTCACTTCTTTAACGAGTTTATGTATGTTAAAGTGGTCATGTTTTTCTTCAAATTCCTCCATTTCTGCACACCTGTCTAGCAGCCACTGTTCTTTAGCTTTGCGACACTCTTTTCGTATTTGTCGGTTAATCTGCTGATATTTGGTTCGGTCATTGTTTTTAAATGATCGGCGGTCGTTCATCATTGCTAATATTTTGTCAGTCATCCAATTCTTCCTTTTGTACTTTTCGGAAGCGATCAGAGACTTAGTGGTGGTTACGATAGCTTTTTTAATACAATTTCATTTGTCTTCTATACTGGCCGGTTGTTTAGATCTTGCCGTGATATCCGCTACTGTCTCATTTGCCTCATCTGCCTGTTTGCAGATGCTGTTTTGTGGACTATCACGTTAACATGTGGTGTAAATGTTAGACCTTGGTCCATTGTGGCATCTAGGTATTTAGCTTTGTTTTACGATTCGATGAGTCTGCCTTTCATTGTTAGATGTTTTTCTGGGTTATACTTGGATTTACTACTATTTTTCGTTAGATATTTCATTTTTCTATCATACCCAGTGACGTCTGTAGATTTCTTACAGCTATATCCAGGTTCCTGTGTTTTGCCGCGATTACAGTGTCATCTGCATAAAGATTGATTAGTATTCCGGGTGTCCTTGGATCGTCTGCTGTATATATGCTACACAGGAGGAGTGATAAGACTGCCTCCTGTGGTACTCCAGCTTTGAAGGTTCGCTGTTTAGATAGAACTGCTCCTATCTGTATCCTGAATCTCCGGCCTCGTCGATAGGAGAAGAAGTCTTTCGTCATGGTCTCGCTGTATCCATAATCTTTCATCTTGTATGTCAGTCCTTCATGCCACACTCTGTCGAAGGCTTTGCTTATATCCAGGAATGCTGCTCCTCAAGATACAAAGAATGATACTGAATGCCCCTTAATACGTACCGAATTTAGTGATCCAAAGAGATAGGGCAATCCCACCATCAGTCAAGGAGTGATAAGTGAATACAGTGGAATATACCGCGACAGAGTGTTAGGGTTTCCGAACGTGTTGGCCAAACGATTGTTTAGTCGTCAGCAAAACAAGAAGACTCATAAAGTTCAAACTAACAGACCTAATTATTTTCTTTAACTAAAATTAAACAAAAATCCTCTTAGTTTTTAAT
This sequence comes from Diabrotica undecimpunctata, assembly GCF_040954645.1. NCBI lineage: Eukaryota > Metazoa > Arthropoda > Insecta > Coleoptera > Chrysomelidae > Diabrotica > Diabrotica undecimpunctata. The sequence goes on along the minus strand of NC_092805.1, from coordinate 147,192,086 downwards.
GTATATAATTTAAATAACTAATCAAATATTTCTGAAACTGTTTTCTTGTGTCATATCTAATTTAAATATTATGTTTATATGGGGTTAAGCCACAAATTTATTTAAAAATAAAGGTTAACTTAAACCTACTAATAATAGTAAAGAGAATAGAAAAGATATTACATTTTTGATTCAACTATTTGATATATGTATTAACATTATTCCGAAAACGTTTAAAGAGAATAATAATTGTAAATATATTTCTGAGAGAAAGAAAAGATTGTCTCGATTTTTACGTTGCAAAAAACGTGATTAAGATTCACTTTTCATTACTTTCACTATAGTTTATGGTATTCTTAGTAGAGAAAAAGCATGACCTTTTTGCACGTTTATGTATGCACCTTTTAAAAGCCGATTCCGTGTTGGTACCGAAAGCATTCTATATTTGTAACTAAAAAAAATATGAAGTGGTTTCTCTGTTTATTCTTAGATTTCTATGAAAAGCTTTTATTAAAATAAATTCCGAAAAATATGATACTTTAATAGTTAGTAGCAAAATTATGATATCGTTTTTTCTTGGGGTACTTTTTTAGTAGGGATTGGCCATCAATGAAATATTATTTACCATTTAATAAAAGTGTTTTCAATTCTAACCTATAATCTTTCTAAGACACTTCTTGATAATTTTTTTCTTCGGGCTTTTTACCTCTTAATAAGTTTGTCAGATTTTTGTTAGTGATTCTTATTTCTTTCTCCACCGGTTGCAAGTGTTATCAATTTGGTCTACGGCAATTGAATTGTCATCAATGCCAAAGTGGCGAAATACATATTCATCTGTAATAATTCTTTTCACAACTATAAAAGCTCTTCAAAAACATTTAAATTTTGTATCAATGTTATAGTTGAAGTAGCTACGTCAGTAAGCAGTGCAAGTGTTTCCGAATCGTTATTTCAACTTTAACCTTGAAAATATTTTGTTGGTTTTTTGTGAATGTCGATTCTTATTCTGTTGTGTATTATTGTATATTGTTTTTTATAACATCAACTATATAAACATAAACATTCTTATTCTGTCTATACTAAAAATCCCTTTTTTATTTAAGGTACAAGAAGGTATAGAAATCGGAGCATACGAAAGCATCCCCGGCAACCAAAAAATCAACTTATTCGAGATTTTGGGTGACCAATTCCCACCAGAAGTCGTAAACAACCTTCAACAACAGATCGATCAAGTAGGCAGGAGCTAATTGTAAATGAGATTTTATTTAAATCGTAAGGATGTGATATGAAATTGTTAATGTATGATTTCTTGTGTCAAAACAATGTTTCCCTAAGTACTATCATTTGTACTTTTTAAAGTTTTATTTTTGTAGATTGGTGTTAAAAATTTTATTTCTTTTGTACATATTAAGTATAATTATTCTATAAGGTGTTTTAAATAAAGTCTAAACAGCTTTTTTTATTTTATTCATTATGAAGACCGGTACCATACCACAGGAAGTCAAACGCTCGAAAGTTATTGCAATATTAAAACCAGGGAAATCAAATAATAACAACCCTAAGAACTACAGACCAATAGCCCTACTATCGATGACGTTCAGCTACTAGAACGACTTATCCACAACAGAATAAATCCAAAGCTACTTGAATCAATACCGGTTGATAACGCAGGTTTTCGACTTAAAAGAAGCTGCGCAGATCAGGTTCTTTCACTTACCACTTATAGTGAGGCAGGGTTCTACTAAAAATTTAAAACTGCAGCCGCATTCATAGACCTAACAGCGTCCTACGATACAGTCTGGAGAGAAGACATGATATACAAGCTCCTCCGTATAATCTCCTGTAAATCCACCGCTCGAATAATCAACAACATGCTAGCCGACCGAACGATTCAAGTAGTCATGGGGTCCGACATCAGCACCCCATTAAAACTAAAGAATGGACTGCCTCAGGGGTCTGTCCTAGCTCCTCTTCTCTTTATCCTGTAGATCGTTGATATACCAGAAACCAGATCATGAAAGTTTGGTTACGCCGATGAGTGGGCACTTGCAACAAGGTGTAAGTCATTTGTAGAAACGGAAGAAATTCTCACGGCGGACTTACACACAGTAGGAAAATATTTTCGTGAATGGAGGCTCCAACCAAAGGCTACCAAAACAGAGGTTTCCAGTTTCCACCTAAATAACAAGCTTGTAGGAAGAACACTCAACATCCAATTCGAAAACACCACACTCGCCTACAATAAAACACCAACCTTGGGGTGATTCTTGACAGAACCCTATCTTTCAAGGAACATCTGTCAAAAACAACAGAAAAACTTTAATCCAGAAACAACATTATCCAGAAGCTGTGCAGCACAACATGGGGAGAATCGGCTTCCACCTTGCGATCATCTGCCCTGAGTCTTATCTTCTCAACCGCGGAATACTGTTTTTAGCCTGACTTTACAGCCCACATATACACAAAGTAGATGCCCAATTGAACAATACAATGAGAATACTTGCTGACCTTATCAAATTTACCCCTACGCAATGGCTTCCAGTACTAAGCCACATTCCACCACCCAAACTACGGCGCATACACTCACTATTGAGTACAGAAAGATACTTCGTGACAAGATCCTGCCAATCCACCGTCTAGGCTCCAGACGACCGCCAATAAAAACAGCACAGACTGCTGTGGAAAATGAGTTCAACTGAACGACCACTTGGACTCAAGAATAGATGGAACAATAAAATAGCAGCTTACCCTGCATCACACAAAAATCACCAGGTTTTGACTTACCACGCAACACATGGACTATGCTGAACCGAATCAGAACCCAACATTGCAGATGCGGTTAAATAAAGCACAAATGGGGTAAACGACTATCCCCACTCTGTGACTGCGGACAACCACAAACCACATCACAGAACAGTGATGTGACAGATGGTTTGAGTCACAAGATCCCATCATGGCAGGTCAGTGGATTTCCTAATGGCGACTCCATAGACTATATAAATAAGTTAGATAAACAAAAACAAAAAGAAAAATCAAACGATTTCTACTTAGCGAAACCGAATTCAAATTTTTACCATTGTGTTTCCTAAAACTTGCGAAACAAACAGCTGGATAAATTACTCGGCAAGGGAATCTAAAATTGCATTCCACATGCCGTTCATCCTGGTCAAAATTCGTAGTGAATTCAGTTTCCGGTACTCCAAACGAAGTAAGTAATAAAACATAATGACGGTATTAGAGTTTTGTCTTTAGGTCTCCTCAGAACGGTATAGCCAGTGCTCTGAACCAAAACAAAAAGTTCAGAGGTTCAGAGCATAAAATCTTCAGCGGAAAGTAACAACAGTTCTCACAAACGCACAAAAACATCGTCCACGTAGTGCAATAGAGAAAACATTACCCCGTTATCAAGGGGGAAGAGGAATTTACACATAAGCGAGCAACTGGATAGTCAGGTTGGTAATTTAAGAACTTATTTTCAGAAGCAGACTGAGACATCTACTTTACATCGCGCAATTTGCGCAGTTAATAAAACAGCGTCGCTGTATATGTATCTAGGAAAATAAATACATAAATCTCGCTCCTAGCTTCCACAAATCAACAGAAGAATGAAATTGACAGACATCTTTTGGTAAAAATGCTGTAATATTCTTATCCAGAATGCCACATCACCTAAAGGAAAGAGCATTCGATCAGTGTATACTCTCATTCATGCATGTTAGGCAAAAGAGACAGCAATAAAAAGAACTGAAAATAGGGGTCCACTAGAATTACACTGTGGTATTCGAGGCGTCAAGAGACCAAGACGTCTTCCAACGGCCGAATGGTCGTCACTTACATGAGCTTTATTAATTTTTGCTGTTCATTTAGTCAGGTATTTTTATTCCCTACTGAAAAAGAGGTTTGGGCTAGGCACATTGTTTTAATAGACATGCACGCAACTGGAGGATCCCGAAGAAGGAGCAATAGCTCCGCTAGAGCTGAAGATACCATGATGATATTGATTATTAAATTTAATTTTTATACTAATTTTGGATAAGTTTATAAGAAATTGTGTTAAGATTATTTTTTGCATCGATATCAACAACGAACTATGTACCAAATTCTTCAGAATAACATAATAATCTGAAAAGAGTGTACTTCACCACAAAAGATAAAATCTTAAAGATAAAGATTTTGGAAGCATACGTTTGTTAATAAATTTAATAAATAACAAACCAAAACATATTTGCCCATTTCCCATTATTTTCCCAGGGCCCATTTATCAGCCGTTCAGACACTTGGACCTCATAAGACGGGTTCATTGTATCACTCTTATCATACGGTTATTTAAGTTACTGACATAAAACGTGATAAAATATCAGGTTAAGAGGAAAAAAAGGAAATAATAATTTGTTACATATTTTTTTATTTATTTAAACATTATTTGATTATTAATATAACAAAAACATTTAATGTATCAATAAATAAAAAGCAATTATTCACAGAAGAAATCTTCGTTTTAATTTTGATATCTTTTGTAGCCATTCGCTAAGCTCCGTAACGAATCATCTTCACAAAACCAATATGTTTCTATTTTTTATAGATTATTTTATCATTTGGAATCATCATCACCATATCATTGCCATCTTTAGTAACTGAATGACCAAGAACCCATTTGTCCAATACAGTGACCTTCTTCATCGAATGTAGCTAATGTCAACCTGTTAAGTTTGTTATTAAGACATGGCAGAGTTGAAGGATACATAGTTCCCATCATAATTGATGAATGTGATTCTAAAACAAAAAATATATTGTAAATATCTCTTTTTAATGGCGTTTAAAACATATTATGGCGTTTAAAACATAACACGATTATGTACGGGTATGTGATAAAAAGGAAAATATAAAAGAATGCATGAGACAATTTTTGTAACGTGAAACTGTAAGTAAGTCTATAAATCGGAACCAAAATATCTATGTACATGTCCTGCTGCACATCTTTGCTACTAGAATTTTGCAATACTATTAAAAAAATGGACTTCTCTTTTCACGAAACAGCTTAAATATTTATTGTAACTTACCTATCTCATTGTGACTTTGATCCAAGGGTTTATCTATTTCATCATTTACTTTCGATTTAACTTGTTCTATAAAAGCAGTAATCAGGGTGTCCATTAAACTAGCTTGTCTAGAAAAAATTTGCAATATTTTTGATACAGTTGTGCCGTTTTCTACAACGTTAAATTGAATAAACAAACACGGCAAACAATTGGGATTTTCTTCTTTTGATGGTCTTGCATATTCCCAACTAAATTCTTCAAATTTTAGTCCTAGTAATAACACCTAAAACGTATATTTTGATTTAAAGTTGTATTACATTAGGAAATAAGCCTTACCAAAAGTTATAAAATATGTAATATGATTTAATATTAGTTATATAACAGTAGAAGTTATTCTTAATACGCAAGGCAAAAATATTCAAGGACACACTGAAGAAATTGCAAGAACGTTTTAAAGACAAAACACTAAAATTATTACTAAAAAGATTATATCATCTTTCAGTTATATCAAAAAAAAACGTGCTTCAAGCAATAAAACTACTTATTATATCAAAGAACTAAAAGGCAATCTGATCCAGTACGAGTAGAAATATTAAAATTAATAGAAGACCAGAGTGAAATACTTGCTAGGTAACTTTGGTTATGCAATACACAATGCAGGGATTATTCCTAGAGATTGGATGATATGTATTATTTCCGTCTGTTTAACTGGTTTGTTTAGCAATTCTCTAAAATTAATTTTAGAATATTTTCATTATTTTTAAATCATATTTTCATAAAATAAAATTTACACTAAAAAACAATAATTTATATTCAATATTATTGAAAAAACACTGACACATTTCACCCTTAATTTATAAATGATAGGTAGGTGCGGTTGGTATGATTTCCAGTTATCGTATTTTCTTCTTTCTCTTTAAATCACCCCATCTTTTGTGATATTTCCTCTACCGATTGGTGATTTATCTCTTTCTATTTACTACACAGGTCTTCTCCATTCGCTATATTTTCTTCTAGTGCTTTCATTCCTCTTTCGATCTCTCAGCGTATTTCCTGTAAGTATTCTCAATAAAAAACATTTATTTAAAAATCCTTTATAAAAGCTATATAAATAAAACACCCAATCGGGCTACATCACAAAACGTTTTCGGAATCTACATTCCATCATCAGTGTGTCTAAGTGTACATGTTTTGAGCCACTAAATATTTGGGTAAAAATCCGTTAAATGTTATTAATTTGAATTTACGTTACATTATTGGATCTTATATGTTATGATGTTAAAGTTACCATTGGAATTGATAACATGGCAACGTAAGACTCTGCAGGAGGTTGCTGGTCCTCAAAGTGTCTACGAGGACTTGTTGATAGCAACTGATTGCAAAATTCTTAATATTCTCATCTGCGCCATTTCCGGAAGCCCTTGTGTTGTGGCTGTATCAGATCTTGTCGATAGCATCTTGCCAGTCTATTACTGTTTATACTTGATCTCTCAAGTCTCTTTCTAGATCTTTATAGCTGAACAGCGTAATTTAAAGGAATTTTATTTCCATTACTTGTTAAATACTGATCCCATCGATTTTTGCTTTACATCTGGTTGGTTCTTTACTGGTTACTATTGTTTTGGTTTTCTGAATTGAGACTGTCATATTAAATTCTTTTGCTCTTATGTTAAATCTGTGGACTAGTCTTTGTAGACTATCTTTATCTTGAGTATCAGTATTGCATCTTCTGCGTAACAGAGTAGTTTGACTTCTTTCTTTATCATTCTGTATCCTCTTCATTTTTGTTTACACTTTTTATGACTTCGCCATGATTAATGTAAAGAGCATAGGATTTAATGAACCCCATGTCTTATTACGTTGCCTATGTCTATAGGTTCTGTAAGTTGTCAATCTATTCTGACTTGTATTTTGTTGTCATATATAATTTATAATAATATCACAAATTTGTATGTAATCTAAACAAACCTTAAATATTGTGAATAATTATTTTTTATTATCTGAGTTCATTCCAATACCCAAAAACCCAACGCAATGAAATCTGAAGAATATAGAACGATCAGCTTGAAACATGTTTTAAAAGTCTTCTTGCGAGTGATACATGAACGTGTCTACAAAAAAGCCGATAGAATAACAGGAAACCAACTGGAATTTAAAAAACGCTTTGGCACTAGAGCTTGGGCATTATTTATTATACAAACACTCATAGAACCATGTTGAGATGTCAACTGTGATAGATTCATATGTCTAGTTGACTTTAAGAAAGCCTTCGACAAAATACAACACAGAATTCGTGCAAAAATAATATGGAACACAGGGCTATATGATTAGAATATGAGAATCAATATAAATTTATATTGATCATAATACAGGTAGACCAACACAAATCTAAAGAGATATCTATAAGAATACGAGTACGACAAGGATGTGTACTATTGCCTTACTTTTTAATATGTCCTCAGAAGAGATGTTTAAAGAGGCACGGTAAGAGGTTAAAAATGTGTAATCTTGTGTTTTAGTGGGTTGTCATAACTTCAATATCTGTAATTTTATCACCTTATCAAGAGTTAGCATGATTACTAAACTCTTATTGGTTTGTATTTTGGCTTAAATAGAATTTGAACAAAAGACCGGAGGCTAAAAATGATGAAATTATTTTTAGAAGTATTGTTTTTGGAAGTGGTGTTTTTAGAAAAGTATAGTGAAACAAAATTATATAAAAATGGTGTATTTTGGTGTAAAAGAATGTTACTTACACATTGAATATCATCGATAATATATAAACCTTTAAAGTTAATTCCAACTAAAACTGGTTGATCTTGATGAGTTAATAAAGATGTTAGTCCTGTCACAGGCTGTTCTATCTGACCTTCAAAAAATGCAGATCTGCAAAAATCAAAAGAACTCTGAAATATATTTAGATATAAATAAAACAGGCCTTTTATCTTTTCTCTATTATTAATTTACTTTTTTATGGCTGGGATTATTCATAAAGCCAGCTAATTTCATATATATGAGATGTCCTTTAGTAGGGTAATGAGCTGAAGTGTGTGTGTTGGGTAATTGCCTTGTTACTAAGTAAAATCAGCTTCTTTTTTTTTAAGAATAGTTTATTATATCCAAACAAATGCAGTACCTCGGGCGAGTACCTAGCCAAGAAAGAGATTTTTTAAATAAAATTCTTATTCCGACCAGGATAACATACTTATCTACGTGATATTTCTATACATCTACCGACCGATATTGTGTTGTCGAAAATTTACAATTTATGATTCACAGATAAGACTCTCAAGTAAAAAAATGAACGTTGTAAGGTGGCAAGTTATCAAAAGAAAGAGTAACTGTACTCGCGTGTGACAACATGTCCGGTTCCGAAAAAATGAAGTTAGTCCTCATTGTGAAATCTCAAAAACCACGATGTTTCAGAGGTGTAATCGTGGATGACAGCACTGATTTTTGTACAGCCCATCCAAAAGTTACCCCCAAACTGCACATCTGTTCTGCAACCAATGGAGCAGGGCATCATAAGGTCCCTTAAAGGTAACTACAGAAAACTCTTAGTTAAGCGGATCCTGAATAATGTGGAAAACCGTAGTGAATCCCCTGTTACTTTATTAGATGCCATAAATTTCATCCACAAAGCATAGGCACTCGTAGATAAAAAACCATCAGAAAATGTTTCGGCCATGTGGCGTAGACACAGACTGAGGTAGAAAACCAAGATAAGTATCCTGTAGCAGAGGTTACAACAGCAAGGTCAAGAACTAACCCAACTGAACAATGGTGACGAGTTTGCTGAATTTATTGTCATTAATGATGACGTCATTGTTTGTTATCTTCCGACGGATAGTGAAATTATCGCGGAAGTAATAAATCCTCCGGCGGAGCGCGTTATGTACGCGTGTGGTGTACTGTACAGTAGTGAAGTGAATAGTGATCAGTGTAGTAGTGTCTGGGGGCTCGGGTGACTGAGGCCTCGGAAGCCCTGAAGAAGACATCAGAGAGGATGTCAAAAGCTCGGCGCAATATGGAAATCAACGCGGTTTAACCCGGAATATACATATATATATATATATATATATATATATATATATATATATATATATATATATATATATATATATATATATATATATATATATATATATATATATATATATATATATATATATATATCTTTAAGGTATATGACCGTTTAATTTAATATAAAAAAATGTGCACTCGTAAGTGAATGGGATGTTTTCGGTCAATTTGGAGATAAAAAAGACAAGAGTTGTGCTACTTTATCTATTTATTGAAGACGTTTCGCCTATTGTTCAATAAGCATCATCAGTTCATCTAAAAGAGTGTTATTAGCGATACATCTAATATGAAAAAACAATTAAGTAAATGATCTTACCTTTTAAAGATCTGTAGCATTAAAATGTTATTATTGCAAAGAAACATCAAAAAATTAATATACTAAATATATCAGCAAAAACACAGAAACACAGAACGCCGGAAGATTCCCAATTTAACTAATTTGTTTTAAATTTCACTTTTGAAAACATTGATTGATTAAATCTATCAAAAAATATAATTGTCAATTTTGAATTGTTATATTAACAACGGCACGGCTAGGGTTCTTGACTGTTATGAAAATGAAGTATTTGAAAGCGTAAGCTTAATAAGAGACAATTTATGGAGATGTGTCATATTTTGAAACAACCTAATGCATTAAATAAGAGAACTGATATCAGCAACTTAAGCCAAATTTACCATGCACTAATACTACAAAATTGATTCTTCCGTATTCTACTTTTAATTATTGGTTTCTTTTTCAACTTCTTTTATTATATCATAACATTTATGTTGACATCTATAAAACTTTTCCTTTAATCTCACCAGCTGATTGTCATTTCTGACAGTCGAGCTTTCAAATACTTCATTTTCATGATATGATCATAACAGTCAAGAACCCTAGCCGTGCCGTTGTTAATATAACAATTCAAAATTGACAATTATATTTTTTGATAGATTTAATCAATCAATGTTTTCAAAAGTGAGATTTAAAACAAATTAGTTAAATTGGGAATCTTCCGGCGTTCTGTGTTTCTGTGTTTTTGCTGATATATTTAGTATATTAATTCTTTGATGTTTCTTTGCAATAATAACATTTTAATGCTACAGATCTTTTAAAGGTAATATCATTTACTTAATTGTTTTTTCATATTATATGTATCGCTAATAACACTCTTTTAGATGAACTGATGATGCTTATTGAACAATAGGCGAAACGTCTTCAATAAATAGATAAAGTAGCACAACTCTTGTCTTTTTTATCTCCAAATTGCCTGAAAATATCCCATTCACTTACGAGTGCACATTTATATATATATATATATATATATATATATATATATATATATATATATATATATATATATATATATATATATATATATAATGTATGTGTGTATGTGTATATATAATGTAAAACTGAATTTACTAATTTAGACAAACTATAAAATATACTGATATATTATGGGAAGACATACCCATAAAATGGTAAGGACCAACAAAATTCCAAATACTTTTTCATTAATTTCCTATTCGTTGTAGCATTCGGAATCCTCTTAAATTGTTCTAATAACTTTACTTCCGCTGAATTCTTGGAACTGATCGGTAACCACGTCCAAGTGGAACTCTTCCTTATATGCAAAGGTAAATACTTAACTTGCTCTTCTCTAAAGAAACGAATGGAATGTTGTTGAGGATTGTAAGGTCCTAATTCTATTCGCGCTTGAATTCCACCCAACATGATGTAGTGAATCTCCTCGCATGGATATCTTCCTTGCAGAATATTATGGCGAGCTTCGTCGTATAGCAGCTCGATGAGCTTTTGATCCCTAAAAGAAAAAAATCTTATAATACTAAATAAATGGCCTCAGACGCACACCTAAGCATTGGGGGTGATAGAACGATTAAAATATTTGCAAACCAGGCCGATAAAAAATCATTTAAGACGGCTACTAAAGATTTAGTTTTAGACCAGGTTATGACGGTAAAAATAGTAGAAAACCTCTGATTTTTTTTATATGCCTCGATTTGCTTGAAATTTTGACGATAGTGAAGAAATATCTTAAAGATCCAAGTCTACCCTATGATAATAATATGTACTTTTCCTATGGGGGTGATTACCACTTCAACTTGGGGGTCGAAAGAGTTTATCAAAAAAACGATGGTAGTCCATTTAGTTTACGCTTATAATAAAAAACTAATCTCTTTATTTTATAAGCTTCATTTTATAACCAAACAGTTTTCTTGGTAAAATCTAAATTTATAAACTTTCAGTCACAAATAACTCAAAAAATAATTTGTTTTTTTTTTATACACATGTTCCACCCACGAGCTGGGATGGTAACGACCCCCAGAGAAAAAGCACACATGGGCATATATTTTGATCTTTGAGACATTTTCTACCTACTGCCAAAATTTCAAGCAAATCCATTTATATCAAACGAATTCTAAGCAGAAAACCGTCATATCCTTTACTATTTCTGTATTGGTATTGCAAAACTTGATATGTCCGATTTTTTTCCATCAGATTATTGGATTGATATTTCATTTAGTAACATTTCTTCAAATTTTCAGATATTGATATGTCTGTGGTGAAGGTAAAACCGTTAAAAATAAGAATGAAATATATATGTCAGCTCTGGTAGGTATTAGATACGGCAGAACTTGATATATCATATATCAAGTCCTGCCTAATTCCATACCTTAGGTTGAGACATCTTCTTCTACTTAGCTTTCTTTCGTCCATTTTTGGACATAAGCCTCTCCCAACTCCTTTCATCGAACTCTATCCTGAGCAACATACTTCCAATTTATTTCGGCTATTGGTTTTATGTATCCACCTACCTCATCTGTAGTCTTCCTCTTGGTTGTCTACCTTTGTAAGGTCTCCAATGTTGTAGGAGTAGTGGGTCTCCAACGTTGGTCTTTTTGTCTCGCAGTGTGACCTGCGAAACTCTATTTGAGTTTGGAAATTTTTGCTGTTATATCCTCAACTTTTGTTTTTGATCTTACGCAGTCGTTCCTCCTTTTATCTGACATTCCTATACCTAATATTGCTCTTTCTATTGCCTCTCTGTTGTAGCTAGTTTATTCAGAATCGCCTTGGTAAGGGACCAGGTTTGTCATCCATATGTCACTAAAGAAAGGATGCATTGGTTGAACAATTTGCTCCTTAAGTATTGAGATATTTTGTGGATTGAGTTTTCCAAATCCTGCCCATGCAAGTCTGTCAGACATATGCTGATATATCACATATCATGTTTTGTTACTCCAGCCATTTGTACACAAAGCTTGGGAAAACAACTCTGTAGCGGTATGGGTAGCTATAGGTTAAACGCCAGCGGATTTGCATATAAGCGATGAAAGGTAGTAGTTTATTTCTCTTTCTCTTCCATCCCCCTCCCATCCAATCAGCAAATATTGGGAAGCAATCAATGATCGGTCTTTATTTTCTTTATCTGTGGTTGCAAATTTCTATTTAATGCTCTAAGAAGCTAAGGTGAGCATTCTTATCCTGTCTAGGGTATTTGAAATCTCAATATCTGTTGAGAATTCTTGTTAATTGCGCTCCCAAGTGAATCACTGATGTGACTCACTTAAGACCAAATTTTGATGTTATTTGGGGAGGGCCTCTAAATATTATTGCTTGTGGGTTTATTAGGATCAATCAAAGCTCTAGATTTAGAATACCATCTTTCGATCAAGTTTATTTGGTGTTGAGCATGATTAAATAACGTTAGATCTCTTCCCACGGCGAGGACGTCCGTATCGTCTGCATACAAATGTCTGTAAGGGCAGAAAGATGAGTTTTGATCTGATTTGCTTTTGGCTTCCTTACTTAAACAGTAAAAATTACAGTTTACACCATTTTAAAATGTGTTTGGGTTTTGTTGTTTCCTGAAATATATGTATTTCTCTGGTTTAATACTAGTATTAAAAATAAACAAATTTTATTACACATTAAATCACTTAATCTCTTAGAATACTTACTTAATTTTTTCTTCCAATTGAGGAGAAAAAAATATGTTCCTCTGAAAGACTAATCTCGGCTCATCTCTTTGTTGTCTATTATATGACGTATGGCTATATTGTTCTAGCAAAGATCTCCAACATTTCCTGATGCTATATGGTTTGTGTGTGGGTTTTAGCTGAAGCTCTAAAACCAAACAACATAACTTTCTTTTAAAAACATATACTTAATGCACAAATAACTCATTTGTATACCTAAAAGTGGACTGATCATCCACAAAGAGAATATTTGGGAATAAAGTTGCTTTCCTAATCCTAATTCTTCACTGTTGACGATTCTCTCGCAAATTTGTTCAGCAGTTACAGTTTCCACGTTTTCGATCTCTAGCATTATAGCCACCCGATTGTGTAGATAAACACAAACAGGTGAAAAATGTCCTTGGCTAGACTCCCCTAGATGTTTCATTTGAGATTTGCTATTTGTAGAGCTTGTTACATCTAAAAATACATATTACGTCAATATTCTATGGTATAAATAAAGAGCTTAATATTTTTTAGAAAAAAAAACTGATGATTTAAAAAATTTTTCACTTAGTTGTAGACACAAGCAGTATGCTGATAGTGTTATTATTGTGTTATAATATAATTAGTTTTAGATTTTAAGCTCCAACAGGACGATTTTTATTTCAATTTTATATTGTTTATTAATTTTTAACTTTTTCATAATTTTTACATTTAATGAAACTACATATTTTTATAGAAAAAATTAAAACCCACATTTTTCTGAATTTAACTATGCCCTAGTGACTATAACTCTCTGGCGTAGATCAGCAATGTTTTGTAGATTTGTCTGGTATACCTTGAAGTTTAGGTAACCGCACAAACAAAATCTAATGGGTTAAGATCCAGTGATTTCGGTGGCCATTATATGGGTCTTTGATATTTTCATACATTTTGTGTTAGCGGCTGATATCATCATGGTTTTCGGCAACCAACGTCGCATCATCTGCTAACACAAGACTTGAATCTCCTTATCTTCCATCCTATATATCCTCATTTTGCGCAGCTTCTTTAAATGTCACTGGTATTGGATTGGTAAATTCTCTTTATTTTAGCTTAAATTTGATTCTCTTGACATATGTATTCCACAGTTTTTATCAGAATATGTGAAATTTGTCTATTATAGAGGAGACGTAGGATGTCTTTTAGTTGGACACAATCGAATGTCTTCACTAGATCACTGATATATTTCTAGGCAAAATTGTTGTATTCTATTCTATATCTAATGTTGGCTTATTACTGCTGGACCTTGAAAAAGTATTTGCTAACAAATATCCACAAAAATAAAACTACAAAAGGCTGTTGCGGAAAAAGAGAACGAGTTTATTAAAAAAAAACCCATCTATTGTCTAACGTAGTTTAAGTTAACATAATTTTGTTTCAATAAATATTTTCTCATTATTTTTTGCAGTTTATATAAAAAATTTTAAACACACTTTCCATGAAAAACTTGCATACTGAAAAAAATTAAGCACAGATTGTGTAATTGAAGTTGGGAAAAATGCAGTAGAAAAGAACTACTTACTACGAAAATTGGTTTAGAAATGAACCTAAACAAAATAGAAGTAGGTACAAACAAATTATTTAACGTGGAACTGTGTAGCACGATAGGATAATGACAGATTTTAAGGACACATTATTTATTGGTGAACACTTGGTTGATGCTTAATGAAAAGAAAAGAATGGTAACGTGGTGGTATCACAGCAAGTGTAGGAGTGAAAACAGAATAGAGAAAGATTCAAAAGCAAGCATTCAGCGAAACGTAATTAAGATAATAAAAGAAAAGATCCTGAATATAAAGAAACTTATATTCATGGTTATTAAATTTTTAATAAATTTTTTTCTTAAAATCGTTCAAAAATATTTGAATACTTACCACTAACTTGCTTCTTTTCACTTTGTTCTTTACTGTTATCAGACGTATTATCCCAGTCTTGTTGTTTAGTGGATGACTTGGGCGGATCAGTCACTCCTGCGTTAACCGTAGCCAGATTCGAGTAACTGCTATTAGTTGGTGTAACTCTTTGAGAAACTGAATACAGATTGGTGTAGTTAAGAATATCATCGGTCTGAACGTAGTCATCGTGGGTTTGACTTAAACATAACACAGTTGCAAATAAATAAAGTAGTTAAATATATATATATATATATATATATATATATATATATATATATATATATATATAGGAATCAACAAAAATCAAAATATTCAACAGTTGCATTAAGAATATTCTATTCTTCTGTTTGGGGCTGAGACTTGGAAACATGAAGAGACAACCACAAAAATATTACTCACTATAAGTACAATCGAAGTGTCTAAGGACTCTCTGATGGCAGACATAGTTGCTTTAATCTCAATAATAAACTCAAGACAAACGCTAGAAGGTAACTCAACATAAGGTCTGAAAACAACAATCGTATGCACGAAACAAAACAATAACAAAACACCAAATACTTGGGCAGGACACTAGATAGAATATTATCTTTTAAAGAGCACCTAAGTAAGACCAACAAAAAGTTGAAAATAAAAAATGACAATATTTAAAAGATCTGTGGCACAACCTGAGGAGCGATGGTTTCCCATACCATACCTGCGACGATTTGATGCCTTTGATTGATGCAAAAAGTTCGTGGGCATACGTCTACCGATCTAACAAGATCAGTATGCAAACATTGACCGATTTCATTCTAAAAACCCCCAGCACAAACAACAAAAAACAGTGTAGAAAAGGCTCTTCTTCTTCGTTTTATGTAGATATGACTCTATCTGTTTTTCAATGTACCTCCAGTAAGTTGTCGTTCCATCGTTTTCGTGGTCTTCCTACGGATCATCTTCCTATTGGAGAACCGTCTCTTGTCGTATTTACTACTGTATTAGTTGTCATTCTTCTCTACTCTTCTATTTCTTATCCAGTTCTTGATTTTCTCCACCTTGCATGTACGTCATGTATCTAGGTCTGTCTCATAGTGTCTTACCATCAGGTTTGTGTTCTTAAAAAAGTGTTTTCATCTCTGCTGTTTCTAACATCCTTTTTTTCCTCTCTGTGTCAGGTCCTGTTTCTGCTGCGTATTTCATTATTGGTCTGATGACTGTTTTGTAAATTCTGCCTTTCATTTCTTTTCCGATATTTTTGTTTCTCCATATTGTTTCATTCAGGCAACCTGCGGCTCTGTTTGCTCTATTCACTTGATCTTCCATTTCAGTTTCGAGCTTTCCGTAGCTAGATAATATGATGCCTCGATAAATAAACTCCATCACTTTCACAGTTCTATTATCTGACCTTCCAGCACCAATTTACAGCTACCAAATATTTTATCTGATGATTTTGTCGTAGTGAAGGTTTTTGGAAAAAAATCATACAGATTAT
Organism: Diabrotica undecimpunctata; assembly: GCF_040954645.1. Taxonomy (NCBI): domain Eukaryota; kingdom Metazoa; phylum Arthropoda; class Insecta; order Coleoptera; family Chrysomelidae; genus Diabrotica; species Diabrotica undecimpunctata. The sequence goes on along the minus strand of NC_092805.1, from coordinate 147,175,611 downwards.
TTGTCGCCAAAGTCTGCCAAGTAAATGATGATGGTTATGAAGGCGTATTTTTTAAGCGACTGCCCACAACATTTCGTTTTCGAGAGAAAACGGAAGATGCCTGTTTTGGAAAGGACGATATTGTTTTAAAGCTTTCAAAGTCAATAAAAACCAGCTCTTTCAGGATTCTCTGACGACCTCGCCAAATACAGTTCTCTTTTAGATTGACGTTTTGTATTTTACGTTTGGTTTTTTTCAATAAAGATTGGTTTCTTTTAAACGCATACCATCTCTTTTATATACTAACCAACTAATTCGTTGCCAATCCCAAAAATGGAGGAAGTTTGATATTCATTTTTTTATATAATATTAGTGGCCTCACATAATTTGTTATTTGAATGTGAAAGCTAGATAATGACCCAACGAAATAACTCTAAAGTCTAGCAAAATGAGATTTCTTAAGAAAACAAAAGGCATTAGAAGACTTAACTGACAAAGAAATAAAAACGTAAGACAAGAACGAAAAGAAAAAGAAATGTAAGGCATCATTGAAAATATGGCGCGAAGTTTATTGTCGGTACTGTTAACAAATGCCTAATTACTGAAATAAAGAAAAAGAATAATACTAATTCCAGTTTTAGATTTTACTTCCCGAACATAAAGGAAATAAAGTAATAGACAAAATATAATAAGTTAAATCAATGCCAATTTGGATAAAACCTATAAAACCCATGATTATCAATGGATTGTCAACACCATCATTCTATAGACACAATAAACCTTGAATTGAGAGACTTTGTTTACTATAAAATTCCAGAACATCAGAACATCCTGCTAGGTTGCCCAAAAGATCTAGTAAAATTACACTAATTTTTCTTTTGTTAAATATCCAAATTATACATTCAGCGTACGAAAATATACATGAAAGGTAATTGAAAATATTACACTGTAATATCAGAATATCAAATTAATTATTTTAAAATATTCTTAACTTACGTTTGCCACATGAATCTCTTATTTATGGTATATCTATATTATCGTATTTAACAACTATAGTAGCAACTTATAGGCATTGGTTCTATATGTCTTGTTTCTATATCTGGTAGTATTTTCAGCTGAAATAGTAAATTATTAATTACCACTTCATATGAATGATTATCAGTCATATTACAATTATTGTTATATTAGAACTATAAATAATTGATACTACTTCGATCGTAGACAGAAACATCAGTGGCAGCTTGTGTAAAGCGCTGCAGTACTCTATAGCTCCCAAAAAGTAGAGAACTATAATAATAATTACCTAATCTAACTAAAATATAATCTATTACCAAAAACGCTTAAATCTAATACTTGGCATTAGCCTCATTATGCTGATAAAAACCTAAAACCAGAGTAACAGATATGTAACATACAGTCTCTGCTCAATTTATTAGACTCGCCATAAAAATTTTAGTTATTTTATTTCAATCGCATCGAAAGCATGTTAACTTGGATACTAAGTTGTTAAATGGGTTGCATAACTATTAGGTACATAGTTACGTAGAAAATGCTGAAAATTTTCTTAGAATTGTCAAAAATTTACAGATGACAGTAGAATGTGCTCGACGTGTGGAGTAACTAATTGTTTTACATTTTGAGATTTTTTACTTAAAACTTAGGTTAAAGTGTTTAAGTAATAGGTTTGTGGCAGTTTATTTAAAATTTGCACTAGTAAGTATTGGCATTATTACACTATAGTGTTACTTTTGATTTTGGTTAATTCTTAATCATAAAACGATAAGACGATTAATCTTGGATTGGAATTTTTAGATGGGTAAATCTAAAGATCTTTGTGTTGAGAAAATCTAGTCCATTACTGTTCTATTAGAGAATACAGCACTTGGTGGTGGTGTATCCCAGTCGTCAGTGAAGACATTGAGTCAAAAACTTTAAAAATTTAGCTGTAACACACAGAATGGCCACCAATATAGATTTAAGAAATAAGTTGGAAGAAGCAGGATGCTCAGTATCGGTGCTACCGTACGCCGAAATTAACAAGGCAAAATTAAGACCAAAAATTAAAAAACGCTTAGCTTGGGCCAAGATCAATAAAGACTGGTCTATTGATGATTGGCGTAAGGTAAATTATTAAAAATCATTTAAGTTTTGGACTTTATAATTGTTATTCACATTCACAGGTTTGCTTCAGCGATGAAGCCACACTTCAAATTATGGATGACAAGGCCCAGTTTGTTCGAAGACGTTCAGGGGAAAAATATGAAAAAGGGTGTGTAATTCATACAATTAAACATACTATATCAGTAATAATATGGTTGGTATGGGACCTTTGTATGTCGTAGAAGGAATCATGTGACAAGACCAATATAAAAGGGCTTTGGAGACAAGATTGGTTCCATAAGTGAACGAATGGTTTGGTAACAGCTATAAGATATTTATGCAGGATTGAGCACCTTGCATCATCATCATCATATAACGGGGGTCCTACGGCGATTGCCGCTTCCCGCATTTCAGCCTCCATTTTTTCCTATCTCTCCAATCTCCCTCTTCTAAGCCTCTAGATTGCATTGTTTTTGTAATTTCTCTTCTCCAGGAATTTTGTGGTCTTTCCCTTTTCCTTCTTTCTGGCGGAACATACATTAAGGCTTTCTTTGGCCACCGCTCCTCATTCCTGATTCTTTCCATTCTCGATACTCGACATGACCTACTAAGATAATCCATTTCCACAACGTCTACTTTATCTCGTTCATTCTTTGTCATCGTCCAACATTCGGCACCATATGTGGTAATTGGTTCTACAATTGCTCTGTATACGCGAAGTTTGGTATGCATCTTTATTTTATTAGACCACAGTAATGAATTCAGTATTCGGATGCATTTTTTCCCTTGGGTTATTCGGTTTTGTACATCTATCTTAACTCTGCCATCTGCCGATATGATGCTTCCTAGATATTTATACTGGTTGCAGCCTTTTATGACTGCGTTTTCAAGCCTCAGATCTGTGGTATTTCCTCCAATTTTTAAATATTCTGTTTTGCTTATGTTTACAGTAAGCCCCCATTTGGCATATTCCTCAAATAATTTTCGATTCATATAATTTATATCTTCCTCATCGGTTGCAACCACCACCTGATCATCTGCAAACAACAATGTATACAGAGTTTCTTGTCCCACTTCGATGCCCATAAATCTACATTTATTTCTCCAATTCCTCAATGCTTCTTGGACGTATATTTTAAAGAGTGTCGGTAACAAACAGCATCCTTGCTTTAGGCCTTTAGTGACTTTAAATTCATTTGAGGTTCTGGTTCCAATTTTTACACAACTAACTGCATTTTCGTACAATTTATATATCGCTCGGATATACGTCGAATCCAATCCGGACCTTTCGAGGACCTCAAACATTTTCTTGAGCACCTTGCCATACGGCTAAAAGTATTAAAAGTTTCTTGTTAGGACAAGAAATTCCGCTCTTACCATGACCCGGCAACTCATCAGACATAAACATCATTGAAAACGTCTGGCAGTGCCTAAATAAAGAATTAGTCAAGGAAATAATTGCCAACAAGTTTTAGTTGATAGAATCATTTTTCATTGGAATTTTACCGAAAATGCATAAACAGTATGCCTAAGAGAGTGGCTGCACTGCTTAAAAAAACTTGCACTGGCTGCAAAAAGGTTACTACTATAATTTGTGTTATGTGTCTTACTTATACCTAATCACAGAAAACTAGAATATGCCAAGTGAGTCTAATCAATGGAGCAGGCTGTATGTTTTTTAGTCCTTTGACAATCTACAAAAAGTGTTCGCAGCCTACCATTTAGTGCTTCGCAGTCAAGCGTGATATAATTGACTGTTTCAGTCAATTGTCAAGTTCGGAACATCATGTCAAGTAAGGAACCTGTCATGACTGAGCTGATTTCTCCTTGTTTTCCGGAGTAAAATATAGTTCATTCAAGCCTAGTAGTGCATATACATAGCGCATCCACCCAATAATCATTTTTCCATGTGCTTGACCAGACATTTTGTCCCACTGAGGGTCTGACCTGACAAGGGACACTAAAAACTTGTCGAACAAGGCGATGGTCCGCCGAGAGAGTTCGATGGAATTCCAGAATAACGGGATAAACATATAAAGGAAATTAAACTGTAGAAAGTTAGTCGAAGAAATAAATTTGTAGAGTTAAATAATAAGTATTATTAATTGTTTTTTAGTGTTACAATATACACTAACCGGCAAAAAAATTGGCCACCCTATAAACTTCCGAAAATAAAAGTTCATTGGAGGTTTTATGGACTGTTTTATATTGTATACTCAACATCCTTCATTTTTAAAACAAAAAATGACCATTACTGCTTGATTCCTTAGCATAATTTATTTAATTAGAAAGCTACAAAAGAAAATAGTGTAATATCGAAACAAATTACAAACAATAAAAATTACGAGGGAACTTGAGCAAAATTGTCTATTGTCAGGTATTTTGCCCTAAAACATCAATAACCGTTTGCATACGATTTGGAAGGGAAAGGAAGAAATTTTGAATAAAAACTTGAGGAATACGTTCATATTCTTCACGAAACATGTTTTGAAGTTCTGGAAGACTTTCTGGCTGGCCTGGTTGACTTTTAACCCTACAATGAAGTTCAACCTAAAGATGTTGGATGATATTCAGATCAGAGCTGCAGGCTGGCTATTCTAGAATATTAACTCCTTTTTCCCCCAAGTAATTTGTCATGATTGTTACAGAATGCGGCCGTACACTATCATGCATAAAGACGAAATTGTCCCAATAAATGGACCAAATTAAACTCCTCTATGGACTAAAAAATATTATCTATATATCGTTGAGCATTCAGGGGACTATTGATGAAAATAAGTTCAGTTCAAGCTTCAAATGAGATTCCAGCCCAAATGATGACACCACCACCATCAAACACTTTCTTCTGGGACATACAAGCTTGGGCATATCTTTCATTTCTTTGTCTTTAAACTTTCTCTCGGCCATCGTCAGATTTCAAACAGAACCGTGATTCATCAGTAAAGAGAATTCGCCTCCAATCCTGTATATCCCAGTGTTGATACTTTCTAGCAAAATTTCGGTTCCTACAGTGTCTGGATTGTAATTCGGGACCAATAGCTGGCCTTCTTGCCATTAGTCCTGTTTCATTGAGGCGTCTTGCGTCTTCTAACCGTTCTTACAATTACATTCACATTTTGAACCTCCTGCAGACGGTTTCTTGTAGCAATTGCAGTGGAATGGCGATTTCTTAAGTTTCTTCACAATAAAACGATCATCTCTTTACGAGGTAACTCTTCTACGACCTGAACTAGGTCGACGTGAGTATGTACCAGTCTCTATAAAGCGATGGAAAGCTCTTCGTACTGTAGTTCTCGGAATACCTAAACTTTCTGATACACAAGCTTGACTTCTTCAGTCTTGTAGCAATGCAATAATTCGAGCAACATCTACTGTAGATAACACTATATCCTAATTATTCACTTAGTCTAAATCCACGTTTAAAAAGTTAGATTACTGTTTAATTAAATGTTTTTAACTTAGAAGATAAACAGGGAGTATAGAAAACAACATAAAGGTCAAAACTGTCAAAAATAAGCATAAATGATTGCAATAAATATTTAAATTGAGACACAATATGAAACAGTGCATAAAACTTCCAATGGATTTTTATTTTCGGAAATTTATGGGGTGGCCACTTTTTTGCCGTTCAGTGTATTATAATTATCACAATATATTATAATTATCTTAAATAAATACGCGGGGACAACATTAATACTCGAAGAATTGCTAAAATTCATCACCTTAGAACCCATTATGATAGGTGAAACAAAACAACTAATAAGAACCGAGAAGCAAAGAGAAGGAGGATTTCAAAACTATAAAGATAAAGGTATGAATCTATTTATAGCAGTCATAATTAAAAAAATTAACAAATCTTTAACAATGGGATAACGAACACGCAGGAAAATTAACAAAAAACAAATTAAGAAATAAACTGTAATTTGTTGTCATAAATAGTAAAAATAGTATATAATATTAGCTTACCTGATTGTATAGATAAGTCTTTATTAATAATAGAAAACTAGCTGAATATATTATGTACTAGAATTGCAAAAATATTTATTGAAATATATCCGCTAACATGTATGTAGGTGTATAACAGTAATTAATATGCACCTACCAGTAGGATTACGTAACGATTTTCAAATGGCGAATTCCGTTAATTGTTTAGCGTAATTTAAATGTAAAGGTAATTTGCAATTTCTCAAGCGTATATCCCAAATAATTAAGGCTTTTAGAACTGTATCATAAAAATTGTGTTTTATGTTAAAGATAACAAAGACACATGCCAAATGTGCAAAAGAAACTTTAAAGTAAGGACATATCATTTATATTCTATTCAATTTTATTTAAGAAGGCGCTTTTATATTATTTTATCAAAAAAAATGTCTTACAATTATTACAAATGAACCAGAAAAACTGGGTAAGAAAGTAAATGAGTTATATATTAATAACACTGCGTTAAAAGTCAGAATACAGAACAGAGATAAAATATATCCTCAATATTATTCTAATAAAAAGGTTGATGAAATGAGCGCTCCTTCAATGCAGATACTTAAAAAAAGGCAAGTACAAATTACTTGCATTCAAGAGGCTAGTTGAAGAGGGAAAAGAGCGAAAAAACTAGGTGAAGAAGACAAATTGTTATATGATTTACCCTACAAAACTGATTCAAAACACATTCCGGAAAGATTTAGAAAAGAAACTGAATTGTTAGTCGACATGCCAAAAGCCAATTTCGGGAACACTAATAACGGCAACACTAGCCAAAGATTCTTTGAAATCCTGAATTGGCTGCCGATATAACAAAAGCTAAGAATAAGCATTTTTGATTATACCCCGAGATATATGCACGAAGTTCTCGAGGGAAGAATGCAGCCTAGATACGAGTATATTCAGCTGACTTAACAATTTTAAGCAGCAAAAAACGGATACATCACAAAAGGGTCAAAGTAGGGTCATTTCGCTCTGAAATAATTCAAATGCTGTTGACCCGAATACTGAGTCCGATATGTCAAACACCGATTTCTGAGGTATAAATAGAAATCTTCATATTGCTTGTTCAATTTCAATTTTGATTTTTATTTTTTTCATGAAAAATATGTGCCAAGTTTTAAAAACAATTTTCTCGTTTGATTTGTATGAGTTTTAAAAATATATTGTAAAATAATTTTTGGCCGCGTAAATCCATTAAATCGACGTATGTGCGTAGCATTCGAGCCCTTGGACTGTTTTCATTCCAACCACGACAAGTAGTACTTCCTTTGACTGCGGACCACTGTCATTAAAGTTTGAATTGGTGCAGAGAATGGCAGCAGAGAATTGCAGAATAGCATAATGTAGTATCCAGCGATGAATCGCGATTTTGTTTAGGAATGTGTGATGGTCGTAGGATGGTAAGACGCCGCCGTGGAGATATCGGGTTTGCTGTTGAGAGGCATGTACACAAGACATTTGGATTAATGGTTTGGAGTGCTATTGCTCATAGTAGCCGATCACCAATTGTGTTTATTCAAGGCAGTCAGTATGACAGCTGCGCGTTATGTTGATGACATCTTACAAACCACTTACTTTACTGCCTTGTCTAGATGACCGTCGACATGTCCTTTTTCACCAAGACAACGCGCTTCCCAATATTGCTCGTCGAACTATGGACTTTCTACAAGAAGCTGGCGTTAATGTTTTGCCGTGGCCATCCCGTTCACCGGATTAAAATCCTATAGAACATGTGTGGGATATGATGGAAAAAGACTGTCCACTTTGCACCATATCCTCCACGGACTCTAGCACAGTTAATCCATGAAGTTTAAGTTGCTTGGAACGAGGTGCCACAAGCAGACATCGATCATCTCATTTTGTCAATTCCTAGATATGTACAGGAGTGTATTCAGCTACGGGGTTGCCAAACACATTATTAATTTATTTTTATTTCATGTTAAATGAAATTCTTGTCAACGTTATCGTTTCGGTCTTGATGTAAATCCACCATGTTGCCAAAAAATGAAGTTCAAGAAATTATTCCTTCTGGGTGTAATCCGTCTAATGTCACTGAGTATATATATTTGATACTAGGGAAGGAGAAGCAAAGATATATAAAATAGTCAAATATAGAGCAAAAAAACAAAAGATCTTAAAAAGATTAGATGTATTCCAGATGAAAATAATAAAGTACTAGTTCACGAAAAAGATGTGAAAAAGTAACGGAAAAAATATTTTGACAGTTTATTAACCCTTAAAATCCTAAGCGGGGTACCTCAAAAACCCCAGTAATAAATCATCTTTAATATTATATTATTTTAATTGCACAAGTGGGCAAGAGCGCGTCTAGATATGCATTGGAACAAAGCCCCTTCACTTATATTTATTTTATGCTGAGACCTGTCGCGTGTTGGTTGTTTGTTAGGACGAAAAAAGTGCGCTGGGTTTCCACCATTACTCCACTTAGACACCTACGCGTCAAATTTATAATATTTAATTGCTGAGTTTTGTATCCATTTTATGTTAGAAATATGAGCAAGTTTGACAAGAAAAAACTGTTAATGCAAGAGGAGTTAGAAAGGATTAAGTTCAAAATTGGAACGATGTAATAGATGACTCGGAAATGGATTATGATGAAGTTGCAGAAAACGAAGATGATGAGGATCTTAGAGAAATGAGTTCAGGAACAGAAAATGTAGAAATTCAAAGTGAAGAGGACTCAGTCCAGGAACCAGGAGGAGTTGATGAATGTGACATAAATATAGGCAGTAGGCAGTCCCTACATTAACTGCAAAATTCGGAATGCAATGGTTTTGCAATGGCACTGCAATGCAATGCAGTGTTGTAATAGTGCCAATACATTCATAGAAATATTTAATTTATTTATAACAACAGAAATACAAGATATAATTTGTTGTTACACAAATAAAGAAGCAGGTAGACATTTTAACGACTGGAATAAAAAAGGCTATATTAATCCGAACAATGGACTCCGCTTACAAGAGTAGAATTGGACTGTTTTATCGGTGTCCTGGATATAAATCAGGACATATATGCTTGCTTCATAGACTTTAAAAAAAGCTTTTGACAGAGTTCAACATGAAAAGCTTTTAAGTATTCTTAAGACCAAAAACATAGATAGTAGAGATCTACAAATTATATCGAATCTGTATAAAAATCAGAAAGCAAGAATAAGGATCGAAGGAGAACTGACAGAGGAAGTAAGTATACTTAAAGGAGTTCGACAAGGGTGCATACTTTCACCACTCTTATTCAACGTCTACAGTGAAGTGATATTTCAAGAAGCTTTATTGGATATTGTGGAAGGTATTTTGGTCAACGGAAATAGCATTAATAATATTAGATATGCGGACGATACGGTCATATTTGCAAGTGACATGGAAGATCTACAGTACATAATACAACATGTATACAATGCATGTGAAAGGTACGGACTGCAAATGAATCTCAAGAAAACGAAATCAATGATATTCTCAAAAAAACCACAAAATGTAGATAACCTGATCATCAATAATACAACGATCGAAAGAGTAACAACATATAAATATTTAGGAACGTGGCTAACCGAAGATGGAGATCAAACAAAAGAAATCAGATCTAGAATAGAAGTTGCAAGAAACACGTTCATAAAATTGAAGAACTTACTTTGCAACCGTAACCTTAATCTAGAGATCCGCACAAGAATGCTAAAAATTTTTTTCTACTTTACTATACGGCATGGAAGCGTGGACAATAAAACAGTCTAAAATCAAACAATTAAACTCCTCTGAGACTGTGCTACAGGAGAATCCACAGAATATCGTGAACTGAAAAAGTAACTAATATAGAGGTGTTACAAAGAATGAAGAAAGAATGTGAAGTCATAAAAAGAAAGATTCAATATCTGGGTCATATAATGAGGGGCGAGAAGTACGTATTACTTAGATTAATTATGCAAGGGAAGATACAAGGGAAGAGAAACCCAGGACGACGCAAAATATCCTGGCTAAGAAATTTATTCAGAAGCGCGGCCAGTAAAATTAAAATAGGTAAATGATGATTTCCAACCTCCGATAGGAGAAGGAACCTGAAGAAGAAGAAGATCGGTGCCCTTATCAAACCAGGTGCCCTCAGATGTAAAAAAGAATCTACAAGAGAGATGCAGTCTACTGAAATATCTATACGTCGATCATTTTCACTGCGACCATGTTCGGGGACATATTTGAATTCGGTATTTTTGAGATTTGGTGATAAGAGTACCCAAGAAAAAGTAAAGAAACAGATAAACTTGCTGTATTTAGGGAAATTTGAGATAGGTATGTTTGTCAGCAACTGTAAAAAAACCTTCTAACCATGCCAATGTATTACAATTGATGAACAATTAGTTTCCTTTCGAGGAAAAAGCCTTTTTCGACAATTAATCGAATCGAAACCAGGGCGGTATGGCATCAAAATTTGGACAGCAGAATCCTGGAGGTCAAACAAAAAAACCAACGCTTTCGAGTAGTAACCGATTAACTGAGTAATTTATTTAAACAATTTAAAATAAATATTTATTTTCTAAAATTTTACTTTTCTCTTAGTATTAGTAAAAGGTTATGAAAAGATAGGTAACTTAAATATTTATGTATTTTAGTTAAAAATAATACCCTTTAAAACTAAATTTTACACAAAAATAAACTGTTTATTTGAAAATCAAATATACACGTGTTAATTTTTTTTTAATTATATTTATTCTTTTTAAAATTACTTTTTTGACTAAAAAACATTACAAATATATTTTAAACCAATTAATTGCTATAAATTTTGTATAATTATAAATAAAAGTAGTAAAATTAAATATGTAAATTGTCACATGTTAATTGTAACGTTATTGAGAAAATGTAATTACATAAATAATAAGCATAATTAAAGTAAAATTAACATGTGGATAGACTTTTCAACTAAAAAATTAATTTTTGTAAAATCTATCTTTAAAAGGTGTTATTTATAACAAACTATAACACATAAATATTTAAGTTGCTTATTATTTCAAAGCATTTTATGTTTTTATGCATTTTATGCTTTTATGCATTTTTATGATCTGTTCCACGAGGTATTCAAATTTAAAAAAAAAATTAAGTTTCGTTGAGTAAAACCAGATATATTGCGACTTTAATAGATTTCAATTTATGAATTCAGTTTTTAAAAATGCAAAATCGCTACGCTTTTCATCCTTTATCTTTGGCGCATCATGGACTGTTTATTTTTAAAGTAATAGTTTTAAAAAGTTTTTGGTCCAAACTTGAATTTTTAATCCTTTAAATATTTCTATTTGAATTAATTATTGTTTATAAACAAAGGTCTGGTGAATTTTTGAAGAGTTTTAAGGATCGTGCGATATTATGTTTTTTTGAAATTCGCGTAAAAATGCCAAAATAACGAATACAAAAAAAATAACTTTCTAAGTATATGATATTTTGTCTTAATAATTTAAATTGTTTATAAGCTTAAAATCACAATACTTTTGAAAACCTATTTTACCATATTTAAATAAATCAATGATTTAATTCATTCAGAATTTATGTAGGCCTAATAGTTTACGCATTATAACATTATAGATAAAAGCTTTCTGGGATAAACAAGTTCAAATTTGCAATAACTGTTAAATAAAACTTTTTGAAATTTTTAAACCTGAATAATTATTGTAATATTGTCTTTATTCTTTAGTAAAATCAAATTTATTTGTGAATTTTTAGAAAAGGCATTAATAAGTTTCAAAAAATTAACTTTTGAAGTTATTTTTGCAATGATTGAGCACTAAATTAACAATACAAATCCTCATTTTAAAGGATTTTTTACGCTTTTTAAAAAAAATTGTGTCACTTTTCCATATAATCTAGAGGTCTTCTCCTTTAGTATTTAAAAACAAGTAAGTTTAATCTCTTGCATATTGTGATTATGACATATTTTTATCCCCAAATTTATCAAAAGCAGTTGTTAGATACCTGTATCAAAGAATATAGACGCATATGCGTCTATGTTCTTTGGCTGTATCAACGAATGCCACGGGAAAATCCTTAGTTCTCTGGTCTAAGGTTGGGTATGGGTATTTTGACAGTAATGGTTCTTTATAACAGGTCGTTGGCCTGTTGCTCAACCTTTCTTCTTTGTCCGGGCTTACCTGGTATCGACCCGTCCACATAAACACATACAAATTTAAAACAAAATATTCAAAATGTTATCCATGTTATTTTCAGCAACATTCATTTTCAATTGTTTATATGAATTAAAATTGTTTTCAAGTGTTTTAGAATTTTTCTGTTGTTTTAATTTATTTTTAATTCTTATATTATATTTAATTGCTCAAAATAATAAATATACCTTAACTCTTTATAGAGATCTAGTGTTTAAATAACTGGACATTTAAAGAACTGAAGAAAAAAATGAGTTAAATGGCTTTTGTTTAAATTTTGAAGATTACAATCCATAAAAACATTTCACCCATATATTTGATCAACTTACCTACCTATCACTTGTTCGTCTATTACATTATATTATAGTAATAAGCACAAAACGAAAACACTGAACAAAATCTTATTGGATCCTTATATTACATTATTAAATTTGATATACACCTCTTAATACATACATATCAATTTTTAAATAAAAACTTACCTGCCAAATACTCTACTCCAAATACTGCCACTTAACTCAAATAAATTTTGCGAAAAATAATTAAATATGTTGATTCATACTAAAGGACAGGTATTTCTATAATATACTATTATTCTAGAAGAATTAAAAATAAAATAACTTGTTATCGCACGTGGAGGTTAATGGACTATGGGATTTGAAGGGATGACAGCGTTGGGGTGTTTTTGGAACGCATCTTGTACAATATAGTAACCCAGATTATTAATCCATTTTGAGTATAGTAAAATTTCGTACAATATCAAATTGAGCGACTGTATAGCTGGGGTGAGATCGATAGTTCTGTATTGACTACTGTGCCATGCGCTATAGGAATATCCTTGACAATAAAATTATATTTAATTACATTTATTTGGGTTTAAACCACAATATATAATTGATTGTAGTGAGAATCACCAACATTTGTTCTGACGTTTCGATTTCCAATTCTGAAATCATTTAAATTGTAGTGAGAATTACCAACATTTGTTCTGACATTTTCAAAAAAAAGTTATAAATTATGTTAATCTGTAAATGCTTATCGATTAATATTTTATTTCTCTCTACTACTATATGGCATACTCTAAGTTTTTCCATTAATGTAGATAGACAGAATTATATGTTATGACCAGATGTAACAACAGTTAATAAACATTTTAAGGAGTATTTTACTTCAGTCTTTATTGAACGACAAAGAATGAACTTATTTTATGAGAAGTATATTATACTAAGAGAGACTTGCCCAGTACCGGACACCTAAAGCTCTTTGAAAATACTTCTTTTTTTTTGGAAATACACAAGAAATAAAAATGCAATATTGTTAAAGTAAACATGTTTATTCACAGAAAAATTAATATGTACCTATTCGCAAAATTCCTTGCTTAAAGATATCAAATTAACAAATAAAAAAAGTTTATTTTTGTTGTGCTACAGAAACACTAGTGCCGGACACGTGAAAAACACATTAATCGGATGGGTGGCATAATGAAATACATTTTTTTTTTATAATTTTGGAAGCTATGTAAATACTTTTGAATTTTATTTGCTTACAAATGTTCATGTTGCGCAATTTTCACACTTAAAAAAAAAGTAGATTTTCTTGATCCTTAAATCTCTTGATCAAGTATGCCCAACCCTTGCAAGTAGTGCACTTGACCCAATCTTCATTTGTAGTTTCTTCGCAGATGAGACACTCGGCAGTTTCTTCTTCTTTAGTGTTCATTTCTAAACTTCCACTACTTGGTATCGTTGACGTGAAAGTTATCTATTCAGATCAGGATTCTTCTTTTGTTTTTTCCTTTGTTCAAGCTGTTTGGTTGGGTTTTTTCTCTCTAGTTGCATTTTCTTTTATTTTCCTCTGCTGCCTTTTTAATCTTCGCTTGTGATAATTGTAATAATTTTAAAGTAAATTTTGTACAAGACGATAGATAAAGATGTAACAGAAGTAGGAATACTTTACTTATTTTCGATGGCCGAATAATCCTTTAGGTATTTTGGTCTCCTTCACAAAGCCTCTCCATTTCTTTCTGCCCTATGTTGCTGTTTTGAGAGGAGTATTAACAATAATTTATCTCTTTGTCTTTCTTCACATTGTCACTCAATATCTGTCAGTGACGAGCCTGGGGGCGTCTTCCTATAGGTTGTGCGGTAAAGATGGTTTTCATACCTCTTTTATTATAGCTTCTTACTACTGATCTATCTAAAGGCTGTCCTGTGAGTCTTTGTATTTCATGGTTTTACCAGTTGTTTCGTCTTCGGCTTTTTACTTTTATGAGTTCGCTGTTTCCGTACTCCACAGCACTCTATTCTCATAGTCATCATCGACATTCTTTGTAGGTACATGTAGTACCACTGCAGAGCTGTGTTTTCCAATTTTTTTTAATTAAGCATTCTACTTCCATTCTGTTCCATATTTCCTCTGTTCTTATTCTATCCTTTATTTTATTTTCTAGACATCTTCTCATAAAGTTCAATTCAACTGTTTTTATTTTATTCCGTATTATTGGTGTCATTGACCATACTTCCGCTCTATATAGAGTCATCTTCAGCACTATGCTCTGAAAGATCTTTTTTTTTTGTTTTCTTTAGTTAGTTTTGTTCCATACTAATCTATGGAATGTTTTCATAGAAGTACTATTTGGGCTTATCATTTTATCATTGACCCTTACAGCTCTTAATAGTCTCTTCTTTTAAACTTAAGTTAAAATCTGCAACCTCGGATCCAATACCAAACCACAACCGTACAAACATAAACATCTCTTTTTTACCCAACCGGATTGTAGGGCATACTTTTGACGTTTTATAAACTATTTTAATTGATTGGTGGATTTAAGTTTCGTATGATCTCCAAAAAGGTGTCTTACCTTGTTTATTTTCTATCTGAGATCTGCAGTTCGATCCACGATAGAATACCAATCTCTTTCTCTGCTCGATATATTTATGGGTAATTTTTTTCAGTATTGTTAAGAACCAACTAATGAGAACAAATGGATTCAACAATTACCCCAGTTTTTTTGTACTAAGTAATGATTTAGGCTTCCGAATCTCCAGATTTACTTGTTTTATTGAAAATGTCTGCTGTACTACTGTAGTCCCTCTGTATATCATAAAAATCTATATAAGTTCCTATTAACACTTGAAGTTTTGCGTTTTAGAATTTCAAACGAGAGAACAAACTTTAAAGTGTATGTTTACGCTTTCCAAATACCGGTGATGGTTATTTGTCTCTCTTCAATTCATTTTTCTCTTTTTTGCCTATAGAAATTTTAAAAATAATTGCAGAGTTCTGAATTAAGATAAACCAGCGATTTGCTGGTTTATTAAAATAAATAAGACTCTCAAAAATGCTCTTAGCGTGGGATCTTTTCTTAGTTCACTTTTCGTCTGGTTAACGAAGCTGTTCGTCGGTAATTTTTAGTCAGTATGGGCGATGCTTGAGTGTTTAAAAACATATTTGGAGATCTAGTGTATCTTTTGCAGTAGTGTTATTTGGTGATAGTATGCAGTGCCAGTAACAATTTTCTATAGTTTAATAATTTATCTGAGAATCTTTTTTTTTAATAAATAAATAATTGCTATAGAGCGTTTCACGTTAAGAACGGAACGTGAGATGCCATGACGACCACAAGCACGATTCTGAGATGTATTTGTATTTTCTTTTTCACAGAAATGAATTAAAATGAATGTTTTTTAACGTAACTGATCAGAATTGTCCATTGAACATAAAAGATAATTTTATTTTATATTATACTAACAATTTTTCGGTGAGAATATAACATGTCATTAGAATCATGGTCATTATAAACTAATTATCTTCGTACCTCGTACCTATAATAATAACAAAGCTTTGTGGTTGTTAAGAAGTTATTCTTTAGAAGTTTAATGTTCATTGAAAATTTAAATTTAAAGAGTGGTGAAAGTGTTAGAAGTTTAATCGATAAAGTAAGTGTTATGACGGGAGTAGGTTCTAGTACTATTTCTAAAATGCGCAAAAATCAAGTTTTTTCTTTAAAAATTTACCGCCGACATTAAACAAGTTTTTGCACTGGTTAAAAAATTCAAAGATATAGCAAACATGTCACGCACAATAATGTGGAGACTACTCCATAAAATGATTTTTGTTTTTTGCAAACGAGTACATTCGACCATGATGGAACGACCCGATATACTGAAATGGAGACATCAGTATTTGCGTGAGATAAAAAAATTTCGTTTCCAAGGATACACCGTCGTTTATTTGGATGAAACTTGTGTGAATATCGGACATAGTGTTCTCAAAGAATGGAAGGACCTCTCGGTGACTTCAGCCAGGGATGCGTTTGTTTGGGGGTTATCAACAGCCCTACAGCCGACACAAGGCCCCTCATTTGTTGTAGTGTATGAGGGTAGTGAATTCGGCTTTGTGGAATGTGCTGCTTATTGGTTCTTAGCTAAAAAAGCTCAACGGACTATTATTATAAGATGGATGGTCCTATATTTAAACAATGGTTTAAGGAAATGCTGTTCCCTAATCTTCCAGACAAAACTGTTGTGATGGACAACGCCTCGTACCATTCGAGGAGAGAATTGATTCTGACACAAGCGTTTCATAAAGATCAAATTAAGACATGGTTACTGGAGAAATATATCTTTTTTGAAGATTATTTAAAATCAGAGATTATTGAAGTCGTAAACACATTCAAAGAATACATAAAATATAAAATCGACGAGATGTGCAAAGAGGAACATGTTACCATTCTGAGATTACCTCCATACCATTGTGAGTTGAATCCAATTGAAAAAGTATGGAGTCAAGTTAAAAGACATATTGCCTCACACAGCACAGAGTTTAATATCGCCGCAATGGAACAATTAATAAGAAATGCATTTGTTGTAGTAACAGTGTACAACTGGAAAAACTATTGTAAACTTGTTAAGGAAGAGCAAAAATTTTGGGTTATTGACGGGTTGGTGGACGATATTGGTCCTGTGGTAATAAATGTGACTGTTGACAGTGATAGCAATGATAAGGATGATGTTAATAAGCAGTGAGTAAATTATGTTATAATGTGAAAATCGGCGGATACAAAGTGCCAAATCCGAAAAGTACGTAAGTGATAGTCTGGCACAAAGTGAAAATTAGATAACAGTGCGAAAAATTTCAAATCATATAGCATTGTTATTTAGGGGAATGCATGTTATATACAAGGAAAAAATTTTATGTAAATAATTGTTGTAAATTATTTACAAGCAACTGACATAAAAGTTGCATTTATTTTTTATCTCTTAGCGTTAATAAACATGTAGTGTTAAACCATAAAATCTAACTATTTTTATCAGACCTATAATAATTACATACCTATATCTGTCTATTAAAGAAACAAATATTTATAATGCATTATTCTGGATTCAACTGTACGTATCCGCAACTATACGTGCCTAGGAGTTTTGGCAACACTGATCTACATAAGCCAAACGTTCCGTACTTAACGTGAAATGAAGTTTAACAAGTTTACTGAAAGTTTAGTTTACTGAAAGACCATATCAGGTAAGTGTTATCGTTTCTTGTTGTTTGAAAATATATGTATTCTGGTTTTAAGAGTTTTCCTTGTCCCTCACAGAAAAGACAAGGTGGTGCCATTTTGCTTTAATTAAATTTTTTGTCTATTTTTTTTGAGTTAGTATGATTAATTTTCTTTATTCTTTCTAACTTCAGTACCTATCCTCGTCATAAACGATCTGTAGACCCACGTCTCAAAGCTCGCCGCTGTGTCCTCAGAACACCTGAGCGTCGGTTGTATAGTGAACGTATCTATACCTGGAATTCTTCGCCAACATATTCCAAGACTAAACTTCCCCTTGGGTTAATTTTCATGTTAATTACATTAACACCCAACTGTTGGACATCCTTTCTTCCCATCCAGGTTTAATTTACGTTGCTCTACCGTACAAAAGGGAGATAAGGAAAGAAAAAAACACTATTGCTTTTGGTATATATTTAAAAATTCAAGGGAAATCAATTAAGTACAACTTTGGACCTATGTAAAATAGTTTCGTAAAATATATAATCAAAAGTTAAAACGAACGAATCGATAAAAAATATAAGTAAAATCGGAATACCCCTATTTATTAAAATGGTCAATACACAGCTTACACGACCAAGATCCTTCTGGTGGGTTTACCAAGGCAGGACTTAAGCAGTACATGTGATAGCCTCTATCACAATCGTCACAAAACAGTAACTGATCCTAAAACAAGTATCCTTCATTAAGAATTAACACAAAAACAATTTAATATAAAAACATAAATAGTGTATTCATATCGGAGAAACTTCAGTCGAAAATTCTCCGTACGCTACTGATTCTTGTTCTTTTTATTGTAGGACATATTCTTCTTGTAGTGCCTATCCGTTTCGGATGTTGGCCACCATCATGATAATCTGTATTTTGCAAACTGCTGCTCTGAAAGATTAGTCGTTGTTGTATTGAACCACTTACGTAGATTTTTCAGCCAGGAAATTCTTGGCCTTAATGGTCCCCGTTTTCCTTCTACTTTTCCTTGTAGAATTAATTGCAGCAACCCATATCTTTCGCTGTTCCTCATTATGTGACAGAGGTAACCGATTTTGACTGTTTTTATTGTGGCTAACAACTCTTTTCCTTTTTGCATTTTTAGTAAAACATCCTGGTTAGTAACGTGGTCGGTATAGGATATCTTTAGGATTCGACGATAAAGCCAAATTTCGAAAGCCTCAATTTTCTTGCAGGTTCATTACATACGTAGGACGGAGGTTGTTCGGACCTATTATCATTATAGGACATGGTCCTGTTTATTCTATCATGTTGATGTCCAGATGTCATACCACCTCTTCGGGAGTCTTTCTGGTGGTCTTTTTGTGTTGGGTTTATGTGTTTTTGCTCATTTCGCGATTCTTCCTGGGACATTATTATGATTATATTGTGCTTTAGTTATTACGAAGTAAAAGCTTACATGCCGGGTAGAAAAATGAATCAATATTAAAAAACATTTATGCAGAAAAAACACTTACATCATTATCTGAATTTCCACACATCGAACAACATTTGCATTCAATACACTGCCAGCGATAGGTTTTCACGAAAATTTTCATATTGTTGGTAAATTGTAGACAAGTGGGGTGACCTAAAAATAATAAAACAATAAATAAAAAAACATTGCATTTAAGTATAAACTATCTCAATATAATGCAGTGGATTAACTAGTTCTTATTGCTAGTTCAACATGCCAAATCTATTAACTGAATTTTATTTAATTTTATAATATTCATAAGTGTCCATCCGAACGTAGACAGGCTAAAAAGGGAAAGCTATGTTCATTTGGCAAGAGAACATCGGCGATGTCCCAATAATTCAATTCAATATTCAAAATATTAAATAAAAAAAACTGTAGATTGTAATTCACATAAAAGAAAATCTAATTCCCTTTTTCGGGACTATCCATCATAAAAAAGGGAAGTTTCTCTCGCTATTTTAAAGAAGGTTCTAAACCAAGACAATGTTCTCCTCCGACCAAAGCTACACTTGGAATATCATTCCTTATATCAATATTCAGGGTTAAAAAAAGGAGCTTTTAAACTAATAAACTTGAGTAATAAACTTGAATAATAATTGAGGAGTGAAGTGTGGGATCCGAAATAGCATTGGGTTCTACATTGTTCAGAGGATCCTTCAAGTTTGTATGATTCCACGTAATATATAAATAATTAAAGTATTCAAAGTGTAATTTTCAACAAATTTTATTTTACAACGCACAAAACTGAACAATTGAACTAAATTAAAATTTGTTGGAATAAGTAAATTTACTATTAATATTTAAACTTTAAGGTTCAGAAACATTTTTTGTATTACAAGTAATATGTTGGATAGACTATTCTAATTTTTAAGTTCATGCGCACTGTGTGTGAATGTTGTTGGATTTTAAGCGCCATGTTGACATGTATGTTTTTCATTAAACTCATTAATATAAATAAATAAAAACGTTTGTGATTTTATTTATATATTAAATTTAAAATCCTAATAAAATTTGTTCATTACAATCATTACTAAAAAGTCCGACAAGGTGTTATCTCTAATTTTTGTCCTGGTAGCTTTTCAACATTGCAACTTGTCAAACAGCCGATAGGTACGTTACATTGTTTAAATTTCATTTATTTTACTAAATTTTGTATAACACTCAGTATATAAGTTTATTTTTGCCAAGTATTTCTTAAGAAATCGTTTTATACCGTGGTTAATAAAATTTCCGTTATATTTTTACCACCCAGGGCCGTTCAACTACCGGCATTATCCGCTTTAAGATTACTATAAAATGCCGTTACGATTTGTTTGCAAATATTACAAATAATCTATTTTACAGATATTGTCATAATGCCGCAAAAATCCAATTACGGTCTGTTAAGAAATATTTTAAATACTCCCCTTCAAAGAATACCATTATAGGCCAACCAAGAGTTCTGAATATTTCAGTCTGAATTAATCAGTTCTGAATTTTGCCAAGAATATTAATTTTGCAACCCCAAAAAAGATGCAAAAAAGTTTACCACTTAACCCCCGGGCTTCCCCCTAAAACACCCCTGTAGGGGGTAAAAACGCAAAAAATCGATTTACCAAGAATCTGTACGCCGTAGAAAAAATATTTCAAATTAAAAATTTAGTTGAGATAATTTTGACGCAGAGCGACTCTGGACCGGTCCCGTATCTGCATACAAGACTGGATAAAATAAGTAAATATGGCGCTAAATTAAACATGTACGGTACTAAAGATATGCACGAGAGTCGCCACTCATAAATCTATATAACGCAGCGGGTCTTGCATATCCCCCAACCCGTAGAACATGTTAAGAACATCAAACAAATCGCAGAGGAGCGGTGTATCCTATGCAGAGCCGAGCAGCCACAAAAACTACTGAAATCCTGGAAAATCTTCCTTGAAACAGAGCAGAACAACCAAAAAACTATTAAAATCCAGGAAAACCTTTCTTTCTTAAAGTCTTAAGAGTGTAGTCGCAAAATTTCGGGCCAATGCTTTTTAAATGCATTCATTTTTTCCGAACCCTTAGAAAACTAATAAGTATTTTTGAAAAATTTAAACGCAGAATGAAAGATTGCAATATTACCGAGGGCCGAAAGTCCCTGCAAACTTCTATAATGTTTATTTTAGTAAGTTACAGGAGTGAAAAAAGGGGAAAATTAAGTGTGATTTTTAATTTCAAATATCTCATTCCAAAGAAACTTTTTGTTTATTCTAAGAGACTTTCGGCCCTTGGTAATAATGTAATCTTTCATTCTACGTTTAAATTTTTGAAAAATATTTATTAGTTTTCTCAGGATCCGAAAAAAATGAATGCATTTAAAAAGCATTGGCCCGAAATTTTGCGCCTACGCTCTTAACATACCAGGAGTTTGGAAATCATCATTTAAGACTTTTCGTAAAGTATTAAATGTGCAGTAGATATTGCAGGTTATGTGCTTGGCCATAATAACAGTAACACCTGCATATTACTCATGATTTGTATTAATTTATCTCTTGAATACAACTCTTCATATATCAGTTATTTCAGTTAGAATTGTACGAATTTATCATTTAAACAAAATCTGTTGTTGAGTGGGCAACAAGACGATTTTCCTTGAGAATGATATTTTGTTCACCTATATGTTAAAAAGTAGCATGTCTTTTCTGTAATCTTCCATATTCTTCACATTATTGATTTATTTATTCACTGTATCTAATATTCACTCTTTATAAGCAATGCTGCTTGTTTATTGGCGGATTAATACTTATATGAAAGGTTGTCACCCCATCTTTTGCATGGTCGTCCGATACTTCTTCTGCCTGTTGGTGACTTATCTCTTGCTATTTTGACGACACGGATCTCCTCCATTCTACTTATGTGGTTATTCCATTCTTTTTTTCTATTTGGTGTCCATTCATTTATATACTGTACGTTACATTTTCTTCTAATATCTTCACTTCTCTTTCGATCTCTTATTGGCATATGGCATATGTCATTATTGGTCTTTCACTGGCTTTATAAATTCTTGACTTCATCTCAGTGTTAATGTGTCTGTTTCGCCATATAGTGTTATTAAGGCGTGCTGACAGTCTATTTGCTTTTTGTACTTGCTTTCTCACTTTGTCCAGGTCTCCATAGCTAGACAATGTAATTCACTAATAACACTGATGCCATCAATTTCTATTTTACATCTGGTTGGTTCTTTGCTGACTACTATTGTTTACGGACTACTTTTGCTCTTATGTTAAATCTGTGGACCAGTCAGTCTTTGTAGACTATCTTCATCTTGGGCTATCAATATTGCGTCGTCTGCCTAACAGAGTATTTTTATGACTTTGTTTCCCATTCGGTATCCTCTTCCTTTGTTAACGCTTTTGATGATTTCATCCATGATCAAATTCAAGAGCATGGGGCTCAATGAATCCCCTTGTCTTATTACGCTGCCTATTTCTATAGGTTCTGTAAGTTGTCCATCTATTCTGACTTCCATTTTGTTGTTTTGGTAGATGTTTTCGATCAAAAACCCCGTTGTTCATCTGCTAAACATATTCTCTGATTTATTACCACTTGTAAAATTTTAGTTGTAAGTTTTAGCATAGTATTGAACAAGTTTATACCTCTAGTTTTCTGGCTGTTTTTTATCTCCTTTTTTGAATAGTAGAATTAGTTCGCTCGTTCTCCATTCTTCCGGTATTTTGTGTTTTATAATTTTATTAATTAATGTTGTTAATTGTTCTGTCATTGCTGCTCCACAATATTTCAGTAACTCGTTTGGTATCCCGTCTTTACCTGCTGCTTTTCTGTTCTTCAGGTTTTCAAGTATTTTCCGAACTTCCTGTACAATTATATTAAGTTCTTCATTTGTGGTAATTTCTGGTGTTTCCGGTTCTAGCGTCGTTTGTTCTTCCTCTGCATATAGCTTTTTTTAGGTACCTAGTCAATCCACGTATCCTTTTCTATGTGCTTTGGTTCTATTAGTTCCTTTACCTCCGTTCTTTGACCTCTTTTGAAGCGCCATATTTCCTTTTACAGACCGTAAAAATCATGTTCCATTTCGTTCGAAAAGCGTTCCCAGTGATCATTTTATATTTTTCTTACAAGTGCATGTGTTTCGTTTCTAATAATTGTCTTGTAATTATGGTATGCCTTTTGTGTTTTTTTTATATGTATTTCAGGTAGGCTTTTTTCTTTTCTTTACATTTTCCCTCCACTTCTATACAAATCCATGGAGTTCTTCGCCTTGGGAACGATTTATTTTTATTTCTTTCACCAAGAACTTCCTTGGCCGAGGCTAAGATATTAAGACTTAATTTTTGTCCAGCTTTCTTCGACTCATCACTTTCTGTGATATATGTATTTCTGCTTTTTCGGTTATTCTTTATTGGAATAGGTATCTTGTTGAGTCATCCTGTAAGCTTTCGACTTTTATCTTTGTGGTGTATTCTGGTGTTTTGTTATCACATATATGTTTTCATTCGGATTTTGCACAATACCAATTTATGATCGCTTTCCATTTCTGCTGATGTTAGTGCTCTTACATCCAAGATTTGAGAGGGCTGTAACTCTCTATTCGACAGGATATAGTCTATATTAGATCTTCGTCCTCTACTGTTTTTAAAAGTGTATTTGTATTGTCCTTTGTAAGGGAAAAATGTATTATTAATACGTATCTCGTTTATGCTGCAGAGGTCCGTTAGAAGGTCTCCGTTTTCATTTCTGATATTTTCGTTATATCGCTGTTTTATTCTTGAAACTATATCATTGCCAACACGGACGTTAAAAGCACCCATAATGATTATATATTCATCATTTGGGGTCTCGTTTATTACAGTCTGAAGGTGTTCGTAGAAGTTTTATATTTACTATTCTTTCAGAGGTATATTTACATTCTTGTACTTGGGTTAAAAAAATTTTGTGTACTAACAGAGCGAGTCCTTCTTTGGCTCTGGTTTCTTTCGCAACACCCCTGTAAATCATCAGATAGTCATCTAGCATAATTTGACCCTTTCCTTTTTTCTTCGTCTCTTGTAGTGCACACAATGTCTATATTTTTTTCTACAAGCTCTTTTGTAATTTCGTGCTTTCTTGTGTTTAGAAACTTCATGTTCCAAGTACCGATGCGAAGTATATTTCTGGTTTTCTTTAAATTCGTTGTCCTCTTTCTCGCGTTAGTCGTCGTAATAAAATCTTTCCTGTCCCGAGGCATAATCCTGTTTCTATGAGCTGTATGGTTTTAAAGTCTACCAGTAGAGTGCTAACCTGGCTGTAGACCCCCTCCTCCTTTATCCGGGCTTGGGACCGGTAACAGTTTTGTCAAGCTACTCGATCCACCCAACTAAACTGCAGGCACTGTATTTATCAAGATATGTTATTGCATAGCGATCCAATTTCTGGCTAAGTTATTTTGGTTTGAGGTTTGCTCTACTGATTTTGGCAGAGATATCTTCGTTAATCAGAGTGAGAGAAAAGAATTTCCTTTGATGTGATTGTCACAGGTTTCCTTAATTTTTTTCAGGCAATATGTTTGGCCTGCGTAACTTATATCTGACTATCTAACAAACCACTTCACTTTTTGTTTTACTATTATAAATAATAGTTTTATATTACTAGTCTCTTTTATACTGAAAGCATGGTTGGGGAGTGAGTGCCGAAGAACAGTGATCTTCCAAGTGTATATGTACAATATAAAAAATAAAATTTAAATTTCCAATTGATTTAGTATTGCTTCAGCATATTTTACAATGAAGTGCACCGTACTTCGGCACTAAAATCAAACACAATTTTCTCTATGTAATTTATTGCATTACGAGATTACATCTGTAACAGAAATCCTTGGAAAATAACTGTTCTTAACAACTCAAAGTTCCTTCTATAGTTTGAACGATTTTCTCTAAAAAAAAATGTCACAAAATAAAAAACCATTCAAATATTGATGGATATACGCTGCCGAAATGAGTATGTTACAATCAGAGTATGAGTATTAATTTGATTTACTTTAAATATCAGGAATACTGCCATAACTCTTTACAAAACTAAATTTAGTTCAAATTGATAAAATCGGAAGAGTTCCAGTCCTGCATATGCAACAAAGTTTTTCATAATAAAAATATTAAAGGGATTCATTAAAAACGTAATTGATAAAACATCAAATTTCATGAACATCAAGTTCCACAAAAATACAGGATGGAAAAATGGTTATCAGCGGCATTAAAATATTACATATCTTTTAAATACATACGTTTTTTTTACCGAAGATAATGTATCCCTTATTAAAATTGCGCTAGCTATCATACTTTACGGGTAAATATGTTTTTCTCTAGTGATACTTTGTATCTCTTTTTGACTATTTAGTTAAATGTGATAAAACATTTGAGATTGCTCCATATGAACCAAATTCCCCCTATAATACGTATAAGCGTATAACTCAGAGCAACTACTACATAGAGGGTTTATTTCATAAGCTTTCTGTGACAATTGTTCTATTCTCGTAGTTATTAGTTCAGTCACGTCATTCAGTTCACGTGGTTATAGTACTATCCATTTGTATTTTGTTTATTTGCATACGATTTTTAACTCCCGTTTTTTGCATAGTGTAATATTATATTTATTATATTAGAAATACGGTGTAATTTTAATTACAAACACCAGGATTCGAAAAAGTGTTATGTTCCTGGATGTCTGGAAAACAATGAAACAAAACATCGTTTTTCGATAAGGATGTTTGACTGCAGGCTAAGCTTCAGATTGTCCTTAGTGTAAAGTAGGTCTTCAGCTTTTGCTTGATTTAATTAAATTATGTTAGAATGACTGCACTATTTAACAGCTAGTACAGTACAGTTATATTATATTAAAAAAAGTGCGCCAAATATTAGTACTTAGTTTACTCGTGAGGAGCGTTGTAAACTATGCTTAAATTATCTAATTGGAGTTTTCACTTTATGGAGTGGTTACTCTGTGGTATTTTTATTGTCGTTTTCCAAGCCTTGGTATATGACATTCTTTAAATAACGGCCGGGGAAATAATTTTTTGTGAAAAACGTAAATTTAAATATTGTGATCCTAAGACTTCTATATAAAACAAAAACTTACAGTAATTAAAACATACATAAATATTCATTTTCATTCAAACAACAATTTAAACTGATGATCCCTGTTATTATCAAATATATTGAATCTACATAAAAACGTTATTTTGGCACTTTTTAATTCAGGTACGAAATAATTTTGATCAGAGGTTTTTAAATAATCTCTTAACAATTTTCATACTCAAATCATAACATATCATGAGTTTAGGCATACATATCGAGCTAGTAAAACATGTCCTGCAAGTTTTGAGAAAAATTGTTATATTTCAGTATTAATAGTAGGGACAGAGAGTAATACAAAAATTTTCGCCAATCTCAATAGGCGAAATGAATAGAAAACTATCATATATTTAAATATATATATATATATATATATATATATATATATATATATATATATAT
Source organism: Diabrotica undecimpunctata (assembly GCF_040954645.1). Taxonomy (NCBI): domain Eukaryota; kingdom Metazoa; phylum Arthropoda; class Insecta; order Coleoptera; family Chrysomelidae; genus Diabrotica; species Diabrotica undecimpunctata. The sequence goes on along the minus strand of NC_092805.1, from coordinate 147,148,884 downwards.
ATAAAATATTTTTAAATTTGTTTCCAGTGTTTTAATCATGTTATACAACTTGCATCTCTGCTCTTTTCTACGGACAACGTTTTTCGACAAATTTGGAATTACTTTTATATCTATTTGAAAACATTCCTCAATATTTTCCGAAGCATAAAATTGAATTAATAAATGGGTTACTTAACTAAGTCACGTGTACCTTATTTTTACTTCATATCATTTGAGAAGTCTTGTGTCGCCTTATCAAAATGGCGACCATTCAATGTTTAATGGCAATAGCATGGAAACAATATGGACTACCCCTTAGAATTTCGTAGTCTTCAATATTCGACATCTTCAAAAATGTAGGACCATACTTAGTAAAGCAAGGTTTCAAACGATACATTTACTTACCATATATTGCCATTCAATAAAATTTTGACGAGGCCATGTTTTGACATATGTCAGCAAGTAAACAACTGAATTATATCAGAATATGGAAAGTCAAAAAAATTAATCTATTTATTCGGGCTTTTTCCGTACAAATTAGACCTCCAAATTATTATGAGTTCGTCCATACTTTTTTTACGGAGTGTCCATTAACAATTATTAATCGACCGCCAAATATAACTGGCGCGACAAAATCGCACAAAAATTTAGAAATTGGTACTGAGTAATATCGGCGCTTTACAATGAGGTATTACCATATGATCTCATTTGGAGTATTTTAATAATTACGTCACTAAAACAATAAAAACATTGCAGAGGTACTTTAGTTTAGTAACCCAAAAATTGATTAATTTAAGTTTAATGGTTCACAAAATACTTGGGGGTAGAATTTCGACGCGAACTTTGTGTTAATATTGAACTCGAACTCTATTAAAACCAGTTAAAATATTGATTTGCTACTTTTCTCAAAACTTAATGAACAAATATTATTTTTATTAATTTAGGTATTTTCCTTTAAATAAGTATAATATAAAACTACAATCGATAAATAGGTGTCTGTAGGTACTACATGATTAATAATTGGACATTATATTAATATTGTGCATATATAACAAAAATAGATACATATTGATAAAATGCTCGCCTTTCAATAAATAATATTAACTTAAAGATGGAACACCAAAGAGCTTGTTTATGAAAATGTAACAACGACACTTCTTTATTGAAATACAATACAAATTACACGTATATATTTTTAACAAGTTTTTTTTTTTGGCAGTTGGCAATATGTTATGTCAAAATGGTGACAAATTATGGTAGTGAGTAACTGACTAAGAAAAAAATATTTCTTAAATATTTCTTCTTTCTTCTTAAACATTTCTTAAAAAAGAGACATTGGTAAGTAAATTATATCCAAAAAAATATAATTATATCCTATAAAAAAATGGTTATTGACTGCTGTCACGATAAAAACAACGATAGGATAAGACAAAAATATCTGGGCCGTACGGGACCTAGATCTCTAGATGAACTCGCCTGCATGCGTTTTGACATATATAATTTCATTTTGTTTCCGGACTTTAGAACTTACAGATCCTACGGCTTTTCTGCTCACCTATCTCAATATTTCTGTGTTTTTATGTAGCTTTCTCCAATATTGAAGCATATAAAGTACAACAATCTAAAATCGTTTATTCAAACTACGTTTAGTCCCTAGGTGACCCTGTAGATGCATCATAGGTATAGCAGGTGGAATCCAACTTCCAACTGCGAAGCTGATTTTAAATAGGGATGACAACGATGTATCGATACGTTAAATATATCGTTATATTTTAAAATTTTATCGATATTTTTATATCGATATTCACCTCGATATATCGGCACATATACCGATATTTGAGATTCAATGAATCGCCCACATAGAATTGATATACCATATTGGCAGCACGCATGTAATATAATCCAGAACAAATTATATTACATACTATAAAAACAAACTATTAAAAAAAGGAAATCATCTATTGATGTCTCAGCAGTAATTGTCGAGGTAAATCTCCACTTCAAATTATGGCGTAGGATTTGTGTTCATAATATCTATTGAGTTTCCTTTTATGTTTTTGGTACTAGTGTAATAAGCCGGAACGATGTCTACAGAGATGAAATTTATATCAATGAATTCTGATTCACTTACTAATGATTTTGCAATGATTTTTATTCTGTGAAAAAGTGTTCTTTCTTATGTAATTTCCATTTAAAATATGTCCGATTTTTTAAAGCCACCGCCATTATTTACCATGAAACAACAAGCAATGACAGGAATGACAACTGTGTGCAACTGTTTCTTATGGTCAAGAAGGGTAATTTTAACCAGTGTTGCCATCGTTATTCAAAATGTTTTCTAATGAAAAATAAAAATTTACCTTAAAATTGGACATTAAAATAACATTTTATTATTACCTACTTTTAACTGAAAATTATAGCTTTTTTACAAGGGTCAGGTTAGATTTGGTTAGGTTACTTTACCTCTATTATCATATTTTCTCATGAAACATAAAAATTTTGATATTTAATTATATTACAAAATTTTATTCTTATTACTGCTTTTTTACCAGCGTTAGGTTAGATTTGGTTACGTTGGTTTAGTTTTAATGTCATGTTTTCTTATGAAATATAAAAATTTTGATTTTTAATTATATTATAAAATTTTTTTCTTATTACTCCTTTTTTTTACCAGTGTTAGGTTAGATTTGGTTAACTGGTACTCGTTTTGTACGTGGTTTATTAAGATTGCATCCACCTGTTTATTAAGGTAAGTAATTTTCATTAAATTTTTAGGTATTTTAAATGTTAAAACTGGCAACAATGTCAAATGTATATAAAATTTAACTTCTTGCTCATGGCCGCCATATTGTTTTGAAATATGAAAAATCTTGATTATTTTAAACAATTTTACGCATTTTTTCATCAATTGACAGTGAAAAACAGTGATATTTAATATGTTTTAGTTACGTTTTTTTTATTAAGATATGTATATATACTTTTTTTTGTTCATAATACTTTCTTGTTACTTTTTCTGAATTTTTTGATTATTTGGGCATTTTTACTAGTTTATAGCAAAAAAAAAACATTAAAATTTGAGGGTTTTTTCACTTTTTTGGCTAAGTCCACAAAAAATTGGGCATTTTTGAGGCGTTCCGGCTTACTAAATAATTCCCCTGTTTTTATTCGTTAAGTATTAGGTATTTCGGCAGAGAGTGAATATTGTTTTATATTTAATAGAAATAG